>NW_007253204.1:334298-361719 GCF_000164805.1 Carlito syrichta
CAACTCAAAAAAAAAAAAAAAAGTTTACCATGTCTTGAATAAATAGGGACAAATGTATTAGGAATGAAAACTGGTGTTTCCCAAATATCTGTCAACAACATCGCCTCTGTGGAATGTGTGGGGCTGTCACCGCGGTCCAGTCCGGAAGGCAGAAAGTCACCACAGTCTGGTCCAGAAGGCAGGAAGCCAGGCCTTGAGGCTAAGACTCTGTCCCACTGCCTCCCACACCTGCAGCAGGTAGAGCAAAATGGGCAGGTTGGTGTGCACAGGACTGGAGGGTCCTGGTGTGGTCCCCATTTAGAGAAGTACGTAGATGGAGCTCGTCAAGATGCCCTGGGGTCCAGAACCTCAAGTTGCCAGGGATGTGAGGGATGGGAGGGGAGGGAGGGATGTGCCCACCTGGGAGAGGGTGGGGCTCCGTTGCTGCTTCTGCCAGAGACATGATAGCAGTGCGAACCTCATGGTACTTCTGGGGACTGAGCGAGATAAGCCATGTACGCACATGGAAGGCCACTAGGGCATGGTGCACACGCGCCAAATGGGAGCTATTTTAGTATGCATAGGGCCAGGCCATTTGGCACTTGCGCCAACAACCCACAGCCCTGCACATCATTGACCCAGGAACAGGCCCCTCTGCCTGGGTCCGCCGTACCCAGCAGGACTGCTCAAGGGGACGTGCCTCTGCTCTGTCTGCTACACTAGGAGCTGGGAGCCAGTCAACCATGACCACTTCTCCTCCTCAGATGCTTTCTGACGTGCTGGCTCTGCCCATGCTTACAAGGACACACGGCGAGCACCTGCCCTAGTGTGTCCCCAGCAGCTGCTATACTGCCAACCCCTTCTTGTCACGGTCTTACTTCCTTCTGGAGGCTCCAGGTTATACTACATGGATTCCAAAGGAAACTGAGGACCAGAGAGTTTAAGAAAGATGCTTGAGGTCACAAAACTACCACATATCACACTCTGCAACGACTGGGCCTGGCAGTCTTTCTGCTGAGGGGTGGAGGAGGAGGCTGGCGAGGCCACACTGGGCTGGAGCCCATGAATGACGAGGGCTGGACCTGCCTTTCCCTTCATTCTGGATAAAGAAGGCAGATGGGACAGGGAAGCCCAGGGACCAACAGACAAGCAGAGTAAGAAAGCCTCAGCAGGATGGCACACACCAGGGAAGAGCAGGGGCTGAGCCCTCTTCCCGGGAGCCTTGAACCCAAAGCAGCACCAGCAGGGCCTCAGGAGCAAAGACAGTGTAAAGAGGTGAGCTAAAGAGCCCCTGCTGCCACCCAGCACAAAGGCCGCTCCTTCTGTCAGCAAGACCACATGGGTGTAAGAGGCTCTGCGTTAGGCGAGTTTCTAGCTCACCTCACCCTTTCTGCTCACTCTAAACACACCACACGCACTTTCTGTCCTCACCCAGGCTCTCCTGCTCCTTCCTGTGGCTCTAGCGCCAGCCCACCCATCCCTGTCTCCGCAGGCCCAGGTGCTTTCTCCCTCCTCTGACCTCCCAAGTCACAGGTCAATTATCAGTAAGAATAACAGTGTCGCCTTACAATGGGCCGGCATTGACCTGAGCACTGGCCCTACATATGCAACCTGCACCATCACGACAGTGCTGTGTGGCCAGGCAGTTGAGCAGTGTGTTCAGGTGAGTAGAGGCAGAGCTGGAATTCAAGCCCAGTCTGTCAAAGAGCAGAAGAGGGAGAGATTCTGAGTGTAAATGTCTCCATTCCCTGAGACTGTGTCCCTGGAGAACAAATGCTGGACTGTTCTTCCATGGAGAGTGTGGGCCCTATCCTCCAGCAGACAGGTATTGGCCAGACAACCAGAAACAGGCCCTGAGCACCAACACTTCACCTAACACCAAATGAGGAGGCACAGGTGCCAGGAACTGTGCCGAAGTCCAAGGAAGAATCCCCTTTTCCGAGGTTAGGGAATTGTTTCCCATGGTTTCTGTCCTCTGGGGTTCCTAGCAGCCCTATGAGGTGTCCACCTGCCACATTCTAGAAAGGAAAGGAATTCCGGTGCAGCAACGTGAAGCCAAGTGTCTTTTCCAAGTGGGTCCTGGCGTTGTGGCTCTCACAGGCTTCCCTGGATCAGGATGAGCCTGCCCTCTGCACTCCAGGCAGACCTGGCCCACCTCCAAGGCCCACCTCTTCACAGCAAGCCAGCCACACGCCATTGACTTCCTGCAGGCATGTCCTGAGCAGGCTACAGAACTGCGGGTACTAATGATCCATGAAGTTCCAACCATGTCCTGCGGCTCATCTCTTCTACCTCAGACCCTCCTTAGATCTTCTCCACTCGGAGCTTCTCCTGATCACCCCAGAATTCGAGTCAGGATCGGCTACATAATTTTCAGGTCCTGGTACCAAAATAAAACAAAACAAAATGATGCAGATGCCCCTATTCAAAAACTTAAAAATTTCAAGTTAGCAACAACATTAAAACAAGCACAGGCTCCTTTCTAGACAAGCCCTTTGCAACTCACATGTCGCAAGTCCATAAAGCCGGCTTTGTCTCCAGCCTCAACTCCAACACCTGTGGGTGACTCACTCTGGCCCCAAATTATTACATAACTTATACTACAATTTAAATTTTAATTTGAACAATAACAAGATATCTTCTTAGAAGCCAGGAACTGTGTTTTAGGCTTCTTTGTAAAAACCTTCCAGAACCTATGTAGCATTTATGAGGTATTCAAACACAATTAATTAATGATTAGTTCTGGCAGTAGTGGGAAACTGCTAGGGGAGGGAGAGGAGAACACACCTCAACAATAAAGGTACCTGATCTCAAACCAGGCGAAGTGGGGGCCAAAGCGAGGCCCAAACTTTACCTACACAATGACCATTTGTAAACCTGACGCTGAATTGTACCCCGCATCTTTAAAATAAAAGAAAAAATTTTTAAATTAATGATTAATTCATTAATGGTAGCCTCTTGAGGAGCTCCCTGAGAACATGCTCTCTTCACTCATTCCTGAACTACTGCTATGTGCAAAGCTCTGTGCCGAGCACCATGAGGAAGGGGGGTTTGGTCAGGTGTGGTTCTTTATCCTCAAGGGCAGAGTTCAATCATTCATTCACCAGCCACTGTTTCATTATTAAACATCTGGTATGTGTTGACACTGCACTGGATGTGCACATGGCCCCTCTAAAAACGCAAGAGCCTACAAGGGAAGCAAAGAAGCTGCCTGAAATTGACTGCTGGCCCAATTGCCAGGAGGACTTATGGAAGGCTCTAGGGGAACCCCCAAAGGGGCAGGCGCCTCATCTAAGCTCTGAGAAGGAGACCCTGATCAAGACCTCTGTTAGTCCCAGGAGGGCTCGTGACAACTGTAAGTCATTACCAGGCAGCAAAAAAAGTACTGATTTCATCCTGGCAGCGCCATGGCCCAGGGTCTGCTGCCCTCCCGGGCCCCGTGTGATGACACCGGCCAGCCTTGGCAGAGAGCCCAGGGCTAAACAAGTGAGGAAGACTGGGGGATTCAGGGCATCAGGCGCCTCCACCACACCCGAGAAGCATACCCATGCAGACCAGTTCTAGCCCCAGACTTCACTTCTCTCTCATCCAGCTCCCTTCCTCTCCTTGGTCATCACCTCCTGCCTGTGCTGCCAGCCAGCCCTGGCGGGACCTCTCTAACCTCACAGACAAGGAAGCTCACACAGCCCTTCCTGCTTGGTCTCCCACAACAGGAAGACATCGTGCTGCTTTTAGAGTTCCTGGGGCATTTTCCTTTCCTCTTGTTTTTGTTTTTTTGTTTGTTTGAGTTGGAGTCTCACTCTGTTGTCCCGGCTGGAGTTCAGTGGCACACGCATGGCCACCCCAGAGACGACCTGCTGAGCTCTGGCGATCCTTCCACCTAAGCCTTCCGAGTAGCTGGAACTACCAGGCGTGTGCTACCACACTCGGTTAATTTTTTTATTTATTGTACAGATGAAACCTCACCATGTTGCCCAGGCTGGTCTCGAACCTGTGGGCTCAGGCAATCCACTCACCTCGGCCTCCCAAAGTGCTGGGATTACAGGCTGAGCCACCGAGCCCAGCCTCCTCCTGCTTTTGAAACGTTGATTGGATACTCTTGGAGAGCACCAAGAAAGCAATAAAATCCTAAGCAAATTTCTTGCTTTCAAGGTAACATCTCCCAGCTTCCTCCACACCAGACCGCGCGGAGCCTTGCCACCAGGGGACAGCAAAGAGCCTGGAGGCCTCAGCCAAGTTCCCCGAGGTTGCTTGAGGACAGCGACAAGTGCCAGTGTAATTATTACTGATTGCGAGCCAGATCCTGTGCTGAGGGCCTCACAAGTTTTATCTTACTGTAGTTCCATTTACAGATGAAGAAACTGAGGCTCAGTGAGGTGAACACTTTACTTATATTCACACTGCTAGCAGGTGGTAGAGGCAGGATTTGAACTCCTATGTGTCCAGCTCCAAGAAGGTGTTTTGCTCTCTGAAGTATGCATTGTGTTACACCATTATTAGTTCCATTTTACAGATGAAGAGATTAAGGCTTAGAGAAACCAAGTCCACCCCAACCCATTTGCTCTCAAACTCTGGTTAATAGCACCTAACTCTGGATTTACCTCCTATTGAATGGAGATTAGTCATCCAGTTACCAAGGGACACACAGACAACAATCAGTCTCAGCCAGGTATGTTTGGCTGGTGTCTAGTTTATCTTTTAAAGGCAGAAGCCTGCAGAGCACACACGCTGCTCCACAACTTCTCCCTCGACCCCACAGAGCCCTGCTGGGAGCCACCGGGAGCCAGGAAGCTCTGGGTAACCCCCAAGCCCTTCAGAGCCCTGGAGCTGCACACCTGCTGTCCGGCTCACGTCCAGCAGAAACAAATTCTGCAGGAGTAGAAGCAGCCAGAAGCCTTTTCCCCAACACCAAACAAATGATGTAAACACAATGACCATGATGTTGTCAAATTCAACTCCAGTCTTTGGTTAAAAACTAATTGAAACCAGCCGGGCTCGGTGGCTCAGCCTGTAATCCCGCACCTTTGGGAGGCTGAGGTGAGTGGATTGCCTGAGCTCACGGGTTCGAGACCCGCCTGGGCAGGCGAGACCTCATCTCTACAATAAATCAAAAAATTAGCCGGGCGTGGTAGCACGCACCTGTAATTTCAGCTACTCGGAAGGCTGAGGCGGAAGGATCGCCGGAGCCCAGCAGGTCGAGGCTGCGTTGGCCGGGAGCGGCCACTGCACTCCAGTCTGGGCGACTCAAAAAAAAAAAAAAAAACCAAAACTAGTTGAAACCATGAAGATATTGATTAAAAAATTAACTCAAAGCTGGATTTAAAATAATCTGCCCCATTTCACAATGAGGGCAGAGTTGATATTCCGGGATGAGTGGTTGGCATGTCTAATTAGATGCAGATGAGACTCTCATCCAATATTCAAAGTTATTCCCCAGAGCACAGGGAAGGTGAGGCAACAGGCTCTTTCTTTCAATCCATTGTTATTTAAAGGCAACCCTCCCACAAGAATCACTTCTAAATTACAAAGCTTTTCTTCCCTAGAAGCAAGGCCTGCAAAGACAGACTGGAGTTAAGTATGCACATTGGTACAGTCAAATAAAAATATTATAAGCCAAGAAAATTATGAGAGAAAGCATATCCTCCAATTCCTTTATCGCTACCAAGATGCCAATCCTGCTGATTACACATATTTTGGAGGGCTGCAAAGTTTAATGAAAAACAATAGCAACAACCACAGCTTTCCGACCAAATGCCATGGTTAGGCCCATTTTACAGATGAGGAACTTGAGGCTTAGAGAAGCTAGGTGGCTTGTCCAAGTTCATACAGTGACCAAGTGGTTGTGAACAGTGTTAAAATCTTTAGATACTCCTAGGTAGGATGACCATCTGTCCTGGTTTGCCTGGGACAGTCCTGGTTTATGGTAGCTGTCTTCATGTAGTCACGAAGAGTACTCCCTTTCACTCTCAGAAGAGTCCTAGTGTGAGTGATATATGAGCATTCACTTACAGGGCTTAGCAGAAAAGTACATAGGATGTGGATTGTACAGTGTCTAAGGAATGGTCCGTCATTGCTTCTCAGACTTTGGCTAACATCAACTGTAGGAATGGTCAGAACTTCTCCCCCAGATGACCTGCTCCTAAGTGAGTTTGGACCCTTTGGGCGTAATGGAAACTCTTTCACACTACAGAGTACCCCACTTTCTGGCAACACCCTGGTTTTCCCTTTTCCTCGTGGCCTGCCTTCCCTGCTAGACAAAGACTCGGATCTGATGCCAGTGGGTGGTTCAGGGGAGGCACGCGGCACTTTGGAGACCTGTCTGTTGAATGAAGACTCAAATCAAAAACCCTGTCCCTTTCTCCATGTGTCCGCCCACATGAGATTTCTCAGACAATTAAAGTATCAGTTTCTGGTTTAAAGAGAACAAAAGTCAGCCCAGCAGCTGCACTTCCAAGAGCACTGAGGAAAGCCTTTCCTGGACAATTTGGTTGGCATGTGCTTTAAGTGGGGGATTAGCTACTTCAGAGTAGCTGTAATGGGATATGGGCTTTGACATCCCGGTCCAACTCAAGGAGGCTGAAGCACACTGGGATGCTTGGGGCATCCATGGAGACCCACAGGCACAGCTTCCTCCCCCTCCTTCTCCAGGTCTGAGGATTTGGTCAAGGCTGGAGTCTACAATAAGGCTGCCCACTCGTTCCCTTGAGCCTGGTAGGATCTGAGATGGGACACGGCAGAGACCCAGGATGCAGACCACAGGGGCCTGCTGGGAGCCACAGGGAGCCAGGAAGCTCTGGGTGGCCCCTGAGCCCTTCGGGCTCACTGACTCCATTTTTCCCTGAGGCCAGCATCCTATTCCTGAGGCTTCGGGAAATATCCAGCTGCCACTCTATCTGATCTGGATGCCCATGCACACCAGAAGCTAGGAGTTTTCTGTTCTTCCCTGGAAGTCTCACGGCAATAGATACACAGAAGGAGCCCAGGCCCCCAGCTCAATGTCCACCCTCAGTGTCTGCAAAGTTGTCCTGGCTCTTCTCCTTCGAAGTCCAGTGGCCTTGGGTAAGTTACTTAATTTCTCCCAGTCTCAACTTCACAACTATAGTGAGTATCAAATAAGATACATATCTCAACACAGAAAGTAAGCAGTCAATAAGTGATAGTTGGCTTTCATGGTTATTATCCAGTCTTTAAAATTTCCAAAGGAAACTTGAGTTGTATAACCTACTTTGACCCACCTGGATTAACATTATTAGGCACTGACCGGGCTCGGTGGCTCAGCCTGTAGTGAATTGCCGAGGTGAGTGAATTGCCTGAGCCCGTGGGTTCGAGACCAGCCCAGGCAACTTGGCGAGACCTCATCTCTAAAACTAAAAAAAAAAAATTAGCTGGGTGTGATAGTGCACGCCTGTAGTTCCGGCTACCTGGAAAGCTGAGGTGGAAGGATCACTGGAGCCTAGCAGGTCAATGCTAGGGTAGATGTGAGTGTGCCACTGCACTCCAGCCTGGGCGACAGAGTAAGACTCCAACTCAAAAAGCAAACAAACAAAAAATTACTAGGCACAAAAAAGCCAAATTTCAGGTACATATCTATCAAGAGAAGACCTTGGAACCTTCTGTGACCTTGGGCAAACCTCTATGCCTCAGTTTTGTCACCTGTAAATAAGGATAATGATAGTGCTTAATTTCAAAACATTTTTTGAGACATTAAATGAGATCATTCAAGCAGACTATGTAAAACTTTGTGTAGCACACCATAAGCACACAGTCAATGATAATAATAACAATAGGCCAGGCGTGGTGACTTATACCTGTAATCCCAGCACTTTGGGAGGCCGAGGCAGGAAGATTGCTTGAGCCCAGGAGTTCAAGACCAGACTGGGAAACATAGTGAGATCTCATTTCTACAGAAATTAAAAAAAAAAATAGGCAGGCATGGTGGAACATGCCTATAGTCCCAGTTACTTAGAAAGCTGAGGCAGAAATATCGCCTGAGACCTGGAGGTTGAGGCTGCAGTAACCTGTGATCATGCCAGTGCACTTTTAGCCTGGACAACAGAGTGAGACTATGACTCAGTAATAGTAATAATAATAAATTTGTGTTACAAGTATTTAACAATCCAAAGAATCTTAAGCCTGAGAGGAAAAAATATCTTGGAATCTAGTCCCACCTTGTATCCAACAGAGATATTTCTTTTAAGCTATGAATATTTTAACTGCTTTTGAACAGCAGACTGCCTTGAAAAGCTGAAAAATAGGCTGGGATCGATGGCTCGGTCTGTAATTCCAGCACTTCGGGAGGCCGAGGTGAGAGGATTGCCTGAGCCTGAGGGTTCGAGGCAGGGCAACTTGGTGAGACCTCGTCTCTACAATAAATCACAAAAACTAGCCAGGCATGGTGGCATGCATCTTAGTTCCAGCTACTTGGAAGGCTGAGGTAGAAAGATCACCTAAGCCCAGCAAGGTCGAGGCTGCAGTGGCCATGAGCATGCCCCTGCACTCCAGCCTGGGCGATGGAGTGAGACTCCAACTCAAAAAAAAAAAGAAAAGCTGAAAAATGCTATGATTTCTTTTCTTTGGTTAAAAAAATGCACAGAGTATTTTGCAAACCATTTCAGGAAAATCTCGGGCATCCCTGAGGTTATCCTTTTGACTCCATGGATCTTGTGAGAGTAATTCCTGCCTTAGATAAACCCAGGTAGGGCATCCAAATGCTGCTTGAATACCTCCAGTAACAGGAGTCTCACAACTGGGAAAGCAGCTCACTCTATGGTTGGAAAAATCCAAGTGCTAAAAAGAGTTAAAATTAGATCAGGACAATAAAAGTTATGTCCTAGACCAGGTGTGGTGGCTCATGCCGGTAATCCTAGCACTTTGGGGGGCAGAGGTGAGCAGACTGCTTGAGCCCAGGAGTTCGAGACCAGCCTGGGCATCACGGCGAGACCTCGTCACTACAAAAAGTCAAAATAAAATAAAATAAAAGTTACTTCCTGAGTTCCATCTCTGGAGCTACACAGAGGTAGCACAATGCCTTTTCCAGGTACCAGCCCTTGGTGTGTTTAGAGGACAGAGGCCATGCTGGGACACACCTGACCTCCAGGCTAATCCCACTGACCTCTCAGCCACTCTTGGCCCTTAACCCTCCGAATCACCCTCCCCGACCCACCTTCTGTGTGCTGTGGCTATCTCCTTTGTCCCAGACACAGCGATTTTATTAACCCCAGCCACCTCATCACCTCTGTTAATTAGGCATTTAACCAATCCTCATGGCCACCTCATCATATCAGAGCAGAGTTTCATGCCACACCCACCTCCACTCCAATCTTGTGCTTGGGCAACTAATCCTTTGAACCTAAGCCCACCACTTTATATTTGTCCCAATTAATCTCACGGATGCCTTCCCTATCACTCCAACCTTCAGGAAGTGTTGAGAATTCACGTTCTATCACCCAGTGCGTTAATTCTGCCTCTGAGTTTTGAGACGCTTGCAAATCACATGGAGGATAAGGAAATCGATGAGATGTGTGCATCTCCCTGTGTTACGCTCGGGGTGCCTCACACATGTTCCAAGTCAGTCTCCTTCCCAACTCTATGAAATAGACATTGGCATCTATACCACCATCCTTGTTTTCTAAACAAGAAAACTGAGTCTGATGGACATTCAGTCACTTGCATGATGATATCCAGGTGTCAAACAGCCTCGCAGGGATGCCAGTCCAAGCCTATCTGAGCCTCGTGATTTCACTGCACCGCGACATTGTCACATGTCATTTGAATGTTATTTTTCTAGATGTATCTGTCTCTCCAACCAGGCTGTGGAATCCCTGACAATAGTTCATAGGTTTTGCCTCTAAATTCTCAGCCCCTGGTGAGTGCCTGGCACAGAGTAGGTGCTTTAGAACTAGAAGGAGAGCACAAAAAGCAGCCACTTGGGGCTCATGTGCGGCCAGAATGCTTCTCAGAACTGAGCCCTGATGGCCAGGTGCTTCTCTTGGAACATTTCTTTTACTCTGTGGATCATCAGGACACAGTATCATCCACACATGACCAGAATGTTCTGTGTCCCCAGCCCCCAGGACATGCTGGTCCTAAGACTGTGACATTCATTCACCCTGGCCCTGCATCCCTCCCACACCCAGCAACATCCCTAAGCCCAGCAGATGGACGCTCCCCATGTGGTCCCCACTTCCCCACCCCAGAACTGGCCTCCTTAAGCACAGGGGCTGTGTGGTGGGAAAGAGAAAATTCAGAAAGCCTCTGAATTGAGAGTTCTCAAAAGCTCTTGAAGGAACACGCAAATTTCTGACTAACTCACTCTTAAAAAAAAACAAACAGATTATTGAGTGAACTCACCGACCATTTCCACTGAAAAATCGGGCTAAGGAGAAGAAATGACCAAACACCACCACCGGGTTCAACCACCAGGTGTTGAACACAGTTGGGTCCACACGGCACCACTTTTCTGTGCCCATCATGGCATCTCACCTCCAATATGGCCTGTTCTTTTCCAACAGACTGCAAGGCCTTAACTCTTCTGAAAGCCATCATGCAGTGGTTCCACTAAACACAACTCTGTGGATTAACAGACAAGGAAAGGAAGTCTGGGCCTGCCGCGAGCTCACATTAAGAAGAAAGATCAAACGCGCCACCTTGTGGCTAATTCACAACTTGCATACCCCTTGGGGCCTGGGATTGGTTGTACCAAGAGGAGAAAGCAACAGGGATGTAGGGAGCTTCATCTTTTTCTTCTGGACCATTCTACTGGTCACAGAAACCACAGTAGAATGGTTCCTCTCTGCATAACCTAGGAACTGTAAAATGCAACGGGTCAGGACCCAGCCCTAGAATCAGACACAGCTGCCTGGGTTTGAATCCTGGCTTGGCTCCTTACAAACCATGCAACTTTGGTCAAATGACAGGCCCTCTTAGAAACTCAGTTTCTCCCATGGTTAAGTGAGGATAATTACAAGACCCATCTCACAGGGTAGTTAGAAGGATATGCCCAATCATACCCATGAATCCTTAGCACATCTCTAAGCATGTGCATTCCAATATTTCTCAACTTTTTGACACCGCTGGTGGTAAAAAGCAGCATTGATTTCATATAAGATGGAAGCAGGAGTGGGGATGGGGAGAGCTAGTAATCTGCTACCTAAAATGTACACATTCATTAGAAGGCATACTTTGAATTCAGAGAAGTTAAAACATGAAGGGAAGAAAGATCATTTTAGATCTTATATCTTGCTGCACCGTGAGTGCAACCTGTCCTTCACTGAATCCAGGGGGACACAACACATCACCCGCAAGACTGGCACTCCTCTCGAAGGTAGCAAGTGCAGTGCACAGCTCACCTCCTCAGGTGCCCAAGGGAAAGATTCACTCCACTCCTGCTGCCATCGGATTGGACATGCGCATCTGGGAGATGGTGATGCAGCCCCAGGGACTCATAAGTTCCTTATTCCCCCCACAGTTTGGGAGCTGGTTGATGGATAGATGTTGACAAGTGCAGGTGGGTAGAAAAGCAGTCACAGAGTAGAGTTCAGGAGGGCCCTGAAGAACAAGAAGAGATAATCAACGAGTAAAAGACTCATGCCTTGTGCCAGGCACAGTGCACAGGAAGAATTAGGAATTTTCAACCATTTCAAACATTTCTAGGAAGACATTTGAAATTCCATTTGTTATTACTCCTTTTGCAAACACTACAAGGTACAGTGCTACCATGCCCCGTTAAGTACCTTTATGTTAATCAGTTTTACTTAATCCTAGTAGGTATTACTGTGTGATTGTCCTCAAAACTAAGTTATTGAAAACCATTCCCTGCTAGACACAGGTACAAGCACATTACTTCACGTAACTGCACGACCACCATGGGAAGCTGGCACTGCTGCAACCTCCATCACACAGAAGGGGAGGTCGAAGTCCAGAGAAGCTGAATAACTTGCCTTCTTTTCCGATAGCAGCATCCCAGCATCCTTCTTTCTTTGGAACTGCCCTTCCCTTCAGGGTGTCGGTAACAAGATGCTGGCGCAGATGATCCAGATCGACCAATCAGAGCCCAAGATTCTCTTCCCAGTACATTGATTGGCTCAGATGTGGACACATGAGCCAAGAAAGCCAATCAGGACTTCACAAGATTTTCTTGGCGAAAGCTAAAAAGAAGCCTCTTTTCTCTTTGGTTCACAAGCCACAAGGACTTGAACTCAGGGAACTAGAGGTTATTTGTGGGATCTGGTGAAGAAAACCTGCCTGAAACCAAAGCCAATACACAGAAGGAATCAGAGCAAAGGAATGACAGGACTAAGGCCACCACATGGGTTAGCCCCTGGCTCTATGCATAATGTTCATTATGCAGGTACCCTTGTTGATGAGATGTGTCACCCATTCCCCAGGCAGATTCCCACTACTGCCAAAGTTATGCTAGCTCTTCCCAATTTGCAGAAGCCAACTCATGCTGTGTTTGCTAAGTTGGGGTCAAATCTCTGACACTTGCAATAAGCCAAGGTAACAAAGGAAAAAAAAGAGTAAGGTCCAGTTGCAGAAAATCAATAACTTTTTAATTATGCTAACATTATTATTAACAATAATTTTACTTCTTTTTTTTATTTATTTGTTTTTAAAGAAACTTCTGCCTAGGCTGGTCTTAAACTCCCGGGCTCAAGCAATCCTCTCACCTCAGCCTCCCAAAGTTCTAGATTACAGGCATGAACCATCATACCCAGTTATTAACAAGTATTTTTAAAACTGCTATGAATAACATCCCCCATTGAATTCAAAATTGAAATAATTACATAATGTAATAAGGTTTAAAAGCCATGGATTTCAACTTAATAAAGTAAAATAAATAGCTAGCATGGAAGAAAGCTCTCCACTAGGAAAGTCAAAAAGAAGTGACTGCTGAGCATAGCAGAACACTTTCTGGGTTTGGCAATATGGAAAGGTCTTCAGAAACTGCAAGTGAACAATCCCATTTCTAGAAGTCTGTCCTAAGGGAAGAATCCCAGACAAGGAAATTG
Source organism: Carlito syrichta (assembly GCF_000164805.1). Lineage (NCBI taxonomy): Eukaryota > Metazoa > Chordata > Mammalia > Primates > Tarsiidae > Carlito > Carlito syrichta. The sequence continues at coordinate 347,288 of NW_007253204.1, forward strand.
ATACCTGCATGGAGATGTTCACTGCAGCATTATTTATCATAGGTAAAGATAAATAAATAGAAATTAAAGGAGATAATGCTAAAAAGGTTAGGATACAATTGATATATCATGGTACATCAATTTTATTAAATATATAACTAGTCAAACTATGTGAAGACTGTAGAAATGTTTATTCAAGAATTTGTCGAACACCAATAATAATTCACTGAGTTTATATTATGAGCTGTTTTATATGCTTCCTGTTATTTAATACTGGAACCATTTAAGTGTTAGGTACTTATTTAAACTTTTAATTATTTTTATTTTAAAGATGTGGGTAGAATTCAGGGTTAGGTATACAAAATGTTCATTATGCAGGTGCCCTTGTTGATGAGGTGTGTCCACCATTCCCCAGGCAGATTCCCACTGCTGCCAATCCCCCCTCCCCACCCCACTAGGTACTTTTTTGACAAACCCTTTTATAGGTGAGAATCCAAGGCTTAGGGAAAATGGCAGACAAAAGATTTGAACCCAGTCATCTGAATGCAAAGTCTACACACATGCCCACTCGGCTGCCCCCCATGAACCAGAGGCACTGAGAGAGTTATGTGTACGAGCAGACAGGGCCTTTGTGGGAGCTGCTTTGTCCAATCAGGTGTCCTTTCCAGCTCATGTTCTAGACAGAGGTGAAGGAAAGAGCCTTTTTTCAGCATCTCCTAGGGGGCCAGGCCCTGTGCTAGCCATTTGGTTTCTATTGTTTAGTTTTACCTTTGCAATGATCCCTGGGGAGAGATGTCTCAATCCCTTTCTATTTCTAAGGAAGATTGAGAGGTTTGCTCAAGGTCAAGGGCACAGCCCTGAACCATGTGCGTAACAAGTAGGTGAACGGGTGAAACCATGGAGACCAGCTCAATTAGAGCAGAGAACAGGGAGTTGGGAATAAGGGGGAGAGGCTGTGAAAGCCGGGTGGAAGGACATCTGTCCTATAAATCAGGGTGAGTGCAATGGACAAAACAACAATATAAAAATGTCTGCCATTATTGCCCTGCTACTTTGTGCCAACACTATCCATGATTATCTCACCTCGAACTAATAATGGGTCATTAATCCAGGCATTATCATCCCATTTTACAGATTAGGACACCCAACAAGTAAGGGGAACAACCAGACTACAAAACTAAAGATCCATCCTCTTGCCACCACAGCAGGTGGCCTCTCTGGTGCCCAGCCCTCTCCATCCTTGGAGGGTAGAGTCTGTGGTGCGTGTCTGAGCACTTGAGACAGAGGGGGCTGGAGTGGTATACCCCATACAGTTCCTGGGGACCCGAGGTTCTGAATAGCAGCAGCATAGCTGGTGGGAGACAGCAGCCCAGCGCCCCACTAATTATCCCCCTATGTGGTGTTCAGTTGAGGGCTCAGAAGAAACCAATCTTTGTGTCTTTTCATGGTTAAAATTCTACATAGAACTGAAACCTCAAAGCAGCCACCAAGCCAGTCTTTGTTAGGTTTCTAGGCAGTAAGGACGCTGCATCTCAACACTTAGCACTCCGAGAGAAAGAGACTCGGTTATTCAAAGGGGAACTCAATAAGAGCCTTTTTCTCCCAACTCCTGGCAATTTCCGACTCACTTTTAATCCCCGGAAAAAATGTTGGATCCCTTTTCTCCTCCACATTGCAACGTTGTTCCTTCGAGTTCACAAACTGTTGGAAGATTTTCGTGAGCAGTTGAGCAGTTCCTATTTTCTACCCCATTCTAGTAGAACCAGGTTGGTTTTCAGAACCTCAAAACTTTCATTTTTGAAAAAGGTCAAGACCCTCAGAAATAAATATTTCTTGAAAGTCACCCGAGCACAGTGGCTCAAGTCTGTAATTGCAGCACTTTGGGAGGCTGAGGTGAGAGGATTACCTGAGCTCAGGGGTTCGAGAACAGCCTGGGCAACTTGGTGACACCTCATCTCTACAATAAATCAAAAAATTAGCTGGGCGTGATGGCGCGTGCCTGTAGATCCAACTACTTGGAAGACTAAGGCAGAAGGATCGCCTTAGTCCAGTAGGTCGAGGCTGCGGTGGTCGGGAGCGTGCCACTGCACTCCAGCCTGGACCACAGTGAGACTCTGACTCAGAAAAAAAAAAAAAAAAAGGCAAGTGCCTAAAAAATCAAAGAAATTGATGCCTTGTAGTTTTACAAACAAACCTCAACTGCATTCCTCAAAAGTAAGGTACAAGGCAGGTTTCTGAAGAAGTCATTCAATGGTGACCTTAATGTGCTTGTCCTAAGAGTATATTTATCCCAAAAGAAAAGCCAAAGGCAGGCTTAGATGCCTCCTTCCCCAGATAACCACTCCTCTCCACCTGCCCATCCCCCACCCCCACCCCCCAGGTAGGAAAAGGACTATTTCCAGCTCAGTGAAGAATAAACAGCTTCTAAAGACCCCTTGCCTTTGGACTTGGAATTCCTCTCTGGGCCAATCAGCATCACCATCATCATCTCTCTGGGCCAATCATCGTCACCATCATCATCAAAACTATCATGTCTAGAGCAGCCAAAATGTGCCACCCTCCCCCCCAAGATATGTGACCATGTCATCAAATCCTCAAACTTTCCAGTGTATAGGATGTGTATCCCCATTCTGCAGAGGGGGAATCTAAAGTTCCAAACCATGGGCTCAGCTCATGAGAAGAACCACAAACTCATGGATTAGACTGATGTTGAGGTGGAAATGTGCCTCTTCTTCAAGAAGCTTTCAGTTGACCTACCCAAATGGGCTGTTCCTCAATAAATGTCCCCTGGCCAATTTCCCCAGATAAAATGGTGCTCTGAACTCTCTTTATTACTCCAGTCAACCCACCAATTGCACACAAAAACCCTGCTGCGGAATCCTAAGATCCAAAGGTGGTGCTAGTCTAGTCATTTTGTAGAATAGTTTGATAGGATAGCGTTAGAAATGCCTATTTCTGGCATTCTACAAAATACCTGATTGGCATCCCTCAAAGCTGTCCAAGTCATCAAAAACAGGGACAGTCTGAGAAGCTGCCACAGCAGGGAGGAGCCTAAGGAAACATGACAACAAAATGCAGTGTGGTATCCTGGGTGGGATCCTGGAACAGAAAAAGGACATGAATGAAAACTAAGGAAATGGGAATAACTATGGAGTTCCATTAATAATCATGTATCCGTATTTGTTCATTAAGATGACAAGTGCGCCATGCTGAAATAAGATGCTGATCACAGAGGAAGCTGCGCTGGTAGAGACATAGGAACTCTGAACTATCTGCTCAATTTTTCTGTAAAATAAAACTATTCTAAAAACTAAAGTCTAACAAGGGTATCTGCATAATGAACATTTGTATACCTAGCCCTGAATTTCACCCCACATATTTAAAATTTAAAAAAAAAAACGAGGCCAGTCTCAGTGACTCACTCCTACAATCCCAGCACTTTGGGAGGCCGGGGTGAGAGGATTGCCTGAGCCCACAGGTTCGAGACCAGCCTGGGCAACTTGGCGAGACCTCATCTCTATAATAAACAGAAAAATTAGTCAGGCAGGGTGGTGTGTGCCTGTTGTTCCAGCTGCTTGGAGGGCTAAGGTGGAAGGATCACTTGAGGCCCAGCAGGTCGAGGCTGCAGTAGCCGTGAGTGTGCCACTGCACTCCAGCCTGGATGACAGTGAGACTCCAACTCAAAAACAAAAAACCTAAAGTCTATTAGTAACAAAACTTGACTATAAAATGTTTTAAAATTTAGCCGAATAATTACTTTTTAAAAGTAACATTTCTGCTTAAAATAATACTGCCCAATGCCAGTCAATATCTTCCCTAGAGAAATGAATATTCCCTTCAGTGGGTGAGCAGACATGTCAGGGACATTAGTGCAGCACTAATGGGCTCAGTTTGCTGTCATGGAGACACTGGAAACATTCACTGATGGAGGATCAGATCAATAAACTAGGAGCCCCATCCCTCCACCTTTCCTAATCCTGAAGTCCCCGACCACTGTCTTGGAAACTTTGAATTAACCTGTCTTCATTGATTGTATCTGCATGGTTCCCTCTGCCTTTCTCCTTCCACAGAGCACATTGTGGTAAATATGATTTCAAAATCAGTAACTCTTCCAGATATTGTCAGACTGGAGTCCACTGACTCATCATCTTAAAGTATCTCTCTTAATGTGAAAATTGTTGGCCTGCTTCTCTCATTCACAGCCCCTGGAAGTGGGAGGGAGCCCATGGGTTGGTCTATCCTCCCTGCAAAACAAGCTGTGGCTTCCCTGTGAAGATGGCAGATCCCCCTCTATCAGGTTTTGCTTTTAGCCTGGTTGTTTTAAGCAATAAACATCTACAGTGTATTGGGGAGAGTTTATTGGTACCATCTCTATAGAGAGGAATTTGGCAACACTTACCAAAAGTTTTAACTGCACATCTCCACCTCCCAGAAATTTGTCCTAAAATTATACATGCACATATTTAACATGGCATATGAATAAGGATAATCATTATAAAACTGTAGCTGCAAAAGACTGGGAACGCATAGTGAAGCACTTGAATAAACTGGTAAATGTATTCAGTGAAAAGTGGTACAGCCACTCCAATGCCTGAGGTAGCTCTGATGGCTCTGATATGGAAGAATCCTCAAGACATATTTTAAGGAGCAGAACTGTGTGTTTGGTGCATCCATCAGGATCCCAGCAGGAAACATGGCAGTCATATTCCTGGGAGGCCATTCAAGGTAATTTACTAAAGGAAAGTCAGTGGGATCCTGAGGCCAGCTCTACCAGCCTATGAAAGCTGACTGTTACAATTCAGTGTCATCTTGTGAGCCAGTTATTAAATTGTTGGTAGCTTGAAATCAGTCACAGCGGGAACACATACAGCTCAAAACCCAGAATGTACTGCAAATTGGGGTTAGTTTCTACCCCACCCCTTGCTGAGAGCCAGTTATTAGTTACTAGCTCCTGAGAGTATATATTAAAATATGGGCAGACTAAGAGAACTCAAACAGGGTAATGCAGTCTCTTGGGGTTAGCAATGGAGGGGAGCTGTTACAAAGGGAAGGAGCGAGAACAGGGAGTATACCAGACCTCAGTGTAGCTGGAGGAGGAAGAATTCCAGCAGGGCGAGAGGTGGGGAAATAAATACCCAACCTCATCCTCCAGCCAGTGCTTACCACTGACTAAACCCACCTGAAACAAGGGGACGAGGGCATTCCCCAGTGAAGTCCACATGGACCAGCCTAAGGGGGCAGTATGCAGTGGAGTGAAGAATAAGAGGAGACCTGGAAGCCCTCTGTAGCCAGTACAACATGCTGCCAATTGTTTTGTTTTGTTTGTTTAAAAAAAAAAAAGCACCCACACATTCTATGCACATTCAACGTACATATTTCTGGAGCGCCCAAGTCACTGGTAGCAGTTGGCCTCCAGGAAGACAGCCAGGCAGCTGGGGTCAGTAGAGGGAAACTTTCTTTTCACTATACTTCCTTTCATATTGTCTGATTTTTATTCCTGTGCATATATTTCCTCTTTTAAAAAATGCAAGATTTTTTATTTTAACATCATGGGATACATGTGAGGATTTACTACATGAACAAATTGCATGCAGGTGAGGTTTGAACTTCTAGCGAGCCCTCTCTCCCCCTGGTAGTGGAGCTGGTACCTAGCATGTGGTTGTGGGCCTCTCCCCCTTCTCCCTCCCTCCCTCCCTCCTTTAGCAGTGTCCAGCATCTGTTGTTCCCACCTTTGTGCTTGTGTGTCCAGTGATCAGGATACACTTATGAGTGAGAATATGCGGTATTCAATTTTCTGTTTCTGTGATGGTTCACTTAGAATGATGGCCTCTAGCTGCATCCATGTTGCTGCAAAGGCCATGATTTTGTTCTCCTTTATGGCTGCATAATATTCCATTGTATATATGTACATTTTCTTTATCCAGTCCACTTTCTTTTCTTTTCTTTTCTTTTCTTTATTTTTTGAGTTGGAGTCTCACTCTGTCACCCAGACTGGAGTGCAGTGGCATGCTCCCGGCCACCGCAGCCTTGACCTGCTGGGCTCCAGCAATCCTTCCGCCTCAGCCTTCCAAGTAGCCAGAATTACAGGCGCGCGCTATCATGCCCGGCTAATTTTTGATTTATTGTAGGGATGAGGTCTCGCCAAGTTGTCCAGGTAGGTCTTGAACCCGCAGTCTCAGGCAATCCACTCACCTCGGCCTCCCAAAGCAGTGGGATTACAGACTGAGCCACCGAACCCGGCCATCCAGTCCACTTTCAATGGGCATCTGATTGGTTCCCTATTTTTGCTGTTGTGCATAGGGCTGCAGTGAACATACACGTGCAGGTGTCTTTCTGGAAGAGCAATTTATGTTTCTCTGGGTATATTCCCAGAAGTGGGACTGCTGGATCATGTGGTAGCTTAATTTTTGTTTCTTTGAGAAACTGTCACACTGCTTTCCACAAAGGTTGAACTAGCTTATGTTCCCCCCAATAGTGTAGAAGTGTTCCCTTTTCACTGTAAGCCTCATCAACACCTGTTGCTTTTTTACTTTTAATGATAACCATCCTTACCGGTAATTATCTCATTGCTTTGATTGACGCAAGATTTTTTAAATAGCAATGATTTTCTCTCTTTACATAGTTGGAATGCCTACTAAGTACAGAACTTTCCGTGTGATGGGACAGTCACTTACTGTCATAATGAAAGCTTTCAGGGAGCACCATTTGCTAAAGAAAGATGCCTTGGGAAATCTTGCGGTGTAACAGCCCATTGACAAAAACACGGAAGTCGCCCCAACACAAGGTAGAATCTGCATTAGGAGAAATTGTGGATTCTAGAAATTGTGAGTTTTGGAGAAACTGTGGAGTTTGGGAAGCTGGATGCTGCCCAGATTGGCTCTGAGAATAGGGCACTCCCTTCAAACCTCAGTTTCCTGGAAGGAAGAAAGGAAAGAAGGTAGGAAGGAAGGAAGGAAGGAAAAAAGGAAGGAAGAAAGAGAGGGAGGGAGGGAGGGAGGGAGCGAGGGAGGATACTACTGCTAACGTGGCAGGGCAGGAAGGGGCTGGTTTGGGTTTCAAGGAGAGGGGGTTTTCCTTAAGGCAGAGATTCTACAATCCACATCAAAGGACTAGGGGTGGGGGGGATGAGTGGGGGGAGGAGTACTGCCCTCTGGACACTTTTCTTTCCAAGTCTTTTGCATCCACCTCCCAGTCATGGTAAAGACTTCCCAGAGGGAACAGGCGCCCTTGGGAGGCAGGCACTGAGCTCCACCTGGTGGCTGCTCCAGCAGCTCCCTGGAAGTGGCAAATGATTCCTGGAAGTGGCAAATGATTCCCGGAAGTGAACGCAGAGCTTGGAATCGCTGCAAAGAAAGACTTCAGAAACAAAGAACTGATGACCACATGTCCCCCATAAGCAGACCCTGAACATTTACCATAAAACTACAAGAAAGGGATTTGCTGTAGCTGGAAACTGCCTGGGGCGGTGAGTGGGGATGGTGGTGGCACATAACATTGTACCTGATCTCAAATCAGGCGAAGTGGGGACCAAAGGGAGGCCCAAACCTTACCTGTAGGATAACCACTTGTATACCTAATCCTGAATTGTACCCCACATCTTTAAAAAAATATAAACAAACAAACAAAGAAAAACATCACCCACAAATTTATGGAACACCTCTGCTTCTTCCTCCCTCACTCCCTTTCAACACTATGCGTGGTGAGGAAGGGCCATCCCTGCAAAGGTTAGCCCAGGGAAGGTTAGACCACGGCTGCGTATCAACTCCTAGAAGCCCCCCTGCAGCTGGGTCTGCTGGTGTGGAGGGAGCATATGAGAGGCCCTACAGACAAGGGCCATACCCACCCACTGTGGTCCTCAACGAGGCAAAATGCCAAAGAAAATGCTATAGCATCTCTGGTCTACATACAATGTATGAATGCTTTGAACCCCTGCAAAAAATACTTAATGAGAACAGATTACAGGACCCATGAGATTTTGACAGGTTTTTAAAAATACTAGATTCAGGCTGGGTATGATGGCTCACTTTGGAAGACCAAGGGGCGAGGATCGCTGGAGTCCGAATTTGATATCAGCCTGAACAACAAAGTAAGACCCTGTCTCTACATAAAATTTTTAAAAAATTAAAAATTAGCCCTGCATGGTGGTGAGAGCCTACAGCTCAAGCTACTCAGGAGGCTGAGGTGGGAAGATTACTTGAACCAGAGGTTCGAGACTGCAGTACTGCAGTGAGCTATGATTGCACCACTGCACCCCAGCCTGGGTGACAGAGCAACACATCGCCTCTTAAAACATTGTGTGTGTGTGCATGTATATGTGTGTGTGTGTGTGTGTGTGTGTGTGTGTGTGTGTGTGTGTGTACACATATATATTCATAGTGTAATATGGTATAGTCTAGAAACAGAGACAAATTCAGAGTTGAATGCTACTTGGCTTCTCTCCAGCCTATTATTTTTGTTCATAAACTCCTTGAGATAATGCTAAAGTTTCCATTGCAGCCCCATCCTGAGGCATCTCCTGACCCACTGCCCTTATGAAGGGCTTACTGTGTAGACACACAGAATTTCAGTTCATTCTCACGAGATGTGTTAACAAGCCCATTCGGGAGGCCGAGGGGAGAGAGGCTGACTGGGAGCAGCTAAGATAAAGGACCTAGTCTCCACACTTGCCAGCATGGAATCAGGGATGCCTCTTATAAAGGCAGGGCTGGGTAGGGGCTTGTCCAGCCACCTCCTGGTGTCTTGGGTGAAGACACTGAGGCCCAAAGGCAGAAAGGCCACAACCTCAACCCAGCTCAGCTCCCGGCTCCCTCTCTAATATTCTTTCCATGGTGTTGCCCTGTCTCTGGTTGGGACTCAGAGGAAGAAAGAAGAGGGACACCATGCCCACTGGAATATCACTGGATCCCGTTCTCTGGGCAAGGTTATAATCTTTTCAGTGTGTTTAGTGTTGAGGTTGGAAGGGCCGCCTCCAGCAGGTCATTTTGCCTGATCCTTTTGTTTCACAAATGAATAAACACAACCTGGCGATGGGAGACCTTGGCGGGGCTTGGATGGTGGACAGTAACCCAGGAGGCTCCACCCGCCATACCCCTACGTATGGCAGGAAGCTGAGCCCCATGGGAACTGAGGCCATGGTCCTGCCCCACTCTCCGCACCCACAGTGCAGTGTGCCCCAGCTGCTCATGTGTGGACAGACAGGAACAGGCGTGAGGCAGAGACAAAGGACAGAGGCAGGGCATGGGCAGAAAGACCGGGGGACTGAGGCGCTGTGACCTCTCCTCCTATTAAAGGGGTGCAACAATCTCTTCTTTGGGACCAATGTGTAGAGAACATGATTTCTTAAAATGATCTTGATGAAAACTAAAGAAAGAAACAGAAGGCACGACTTTCTTTTTGAAGTGAATGTGGAGCATTTTTAAAAACAAAACACAATCATTCTGAACAGTAGAAAGTAAGTCGAGCCATCCCCCCCGGGCCCTACATGCCGGAGGGCACCTGTGACCACGTGTGCTGTGGGTTTCCACTAAAGCGTCCCTCATTGCCGAGACCACCTGGCTCTGCCAGGCAGACCTGAGTGCCTCCCTCCCGTTCGCCCTCTGCCCCCTACCCTCTTCCACCAGGCACTGGGCACTTGACTGTGAGGCCCCCAGGGCCAGAATCTGGGGCCAGGGCTTCTCTGGGATGCTCCCAAGGACTCAACCCAGTACCCAATCCCTGGCAGGTGCTCAGTAAATATTTGAAACCACCTAAATGAATGGCTACCTGGACTCATCATTAATTACAGTAAATGACAAAAAGCTTATGAATGAATGCAACTTTATTGTGAGTCTCGTTAAAGAATCAGAAAACACAGATGAACTCATTCTAACAGCAATCTTTGGAGAAATACTCACAGGTTACCTTATACATACAAGGTTTACAGGGTTTCTTATTCAGTAGATAATCTCTCCATAAAAAGTCTCTTCCAGCTTTCAGGTTCTAGAACTCTTGGCCACACATGGCCCATGAGTTCTCAGCTCTAAAGGACCCAGAGAAACAAAGGCCCCAGAGAGGAAAAACCAGCACCACATTGCAATGGGATCAGAGTTCCTTTTGGTTTTTACTTACAGTTTCCCTTTTTTAGAAACCACTAATTGGAATATGGAATATATACATTTAATTTTAAACATCACAAAACAGGCCAAGCACAGTGGCTCACATCTGTAATCCCAGCACTTCGGGAGGCCGAGGAAGGAGGACTACTTGAGCCCAGGAGTTTGAGGCCAGCCTGGACAACATAGTGAGACCTCATCTCTACTACTACTACTACTACTACTAATAATAATAATAAATTAAAAATAAAAACATGTAAGATATGAGATAAATGGTCTCCTTGCCCTTCCTGCCCCCACCCATCCACTCACTCAGGCAGCAGCTGCCCTGTCAACAGTTTGTTGCTCATGTCCCAGAGTTTCTTTATGCTTAGACAAGCAGAGATGAAGATTAATTTTACAGTCTCTCTTCTCTTTACATGTAATATGACATATTGATTGCTCGACACCTTGGTTTTTGCTGGTGCTGTTTTGTTGCTCTTTTATCATAGTTGGAGAGTTTTCCATATCAGAGCATAAGGAGCTTGCTCATTAATTTTTGACAGGTCCACAGCATTCTTTTATATGGATGAACTTTATTCTACCACACCTCTATTGATGGGTCACTTCCACCTTTTATGGTTCAGATTACACTGCAGTGAACAGTTCGGATATACATCATTTCATAGTTGTGCAAAAGTGCCGTTTTGCTTCTCCAAGGCCTTGTGTGTTCAGGTGTCGCCTCTTTGATGCTGCGTCTCTGAGTTTCTCGAGCCGACTCAGACCCCTCTCTCCTGCCACATCCCTCCTTCCGTTATTTTCTAAGATTCTCGGAAACCCGTGAGGAAGGATACGAATGGGCAACCCAGACTCCAACTCACCTGTCTCCATTCGGGGGCGGGGGGGCAGTACCATGCCTCCGAGTTCTGTAACCCTCATCCCACTCCTCTCCCCAAACTTTACACACCCGGCCCAGCGCTGTGGGTCTTGCACCCAGTGGTTGATTAGTAAACACTTCACGGGTGATGAATCCACGTCTCCTCCGGAAAGTTGTTGTACGACCATACCTTTTTTAACCCACAGGTGGCGTTGCTTTCCGCCTCTAGCCAGCTAAGTCAGCCCGCTCCTCCGCTGGAAGCTGATTCTTCAAGGAATGATCCACTCCTGAGGGTGGGTGTGACTTGGATGATGACTTGTCATTCATGTGATTGTGCTCACAGCTCTCTCTATGATCCTCCCAACAGCCCAAGGTTATAGCTACAATCATCCCTAGTTTCTCCCTTCTCTGTCCTGTTCCATTGAGCAGGTGTGTGGCCGTTTGTCTGGTTTCCCTGCGTATTGGAGACAGAATCACCTCGTGGTTCTGAACTTGGCCTCTTGAATCAGACTTATATTCAAAACCCCATCCCACCACCGACTCGCTGGGGGGCCTTTAGCAACCAATTTCACCTGTCTGAGCTTCCACTGTCCCCTCTGCATGGTAAGGAATATGACAGTGTGGACCTCATAGAGTTGGTGTGGGGACTGAATAAGATGCTATGTGCACCAGGCATGGTGTTAGGCACATGGGAAGTACTCAGTAGATATTTGTTCCCATTTGTATTGTGTGGTTATGTACGGTCTATCCAAAGTTGTCTGGGCTCCTGCAGGCTTTCTTAATATCCACAGTCCTTCCCCACTACAGTTTCATTCCCACCCCAGAGTGAGTCTACGCTTGCTAGGGCCTTGCCTGAAATGCTCTCCCTCTAGCTCATCCCATGACTGGCTCCTTCTCATCCTTCAAGTCTCAGCTTCAATGCCATCTCTTGAGAGTTCTTGCTTGCCACATCAGCTGAAGTAGGTTTCTACTGGTTTCCACCATAATGGCAACTTGTTTATTTAGCACTCATCACTACCTGCTGCTATCTTAAGTGTTTATTTATGTAAGTGACTGACTGGGGTCTTTTCCCCAAGGGAATGTAAACTCCAGGAGGGCAGCTCCATGAAGTTTCTTCCAGTTTCCCAGCACCATACAAGTGGCCTCAGGACCTGGGAGCTCATCAATGACCGATGGCTGGTGGGTGAGGGGGTGAATGAGCAGTTGCATGTATACAAAGCTGTGTTAGAATCCTGCTTATTGTTCTGCTTCCCAGGCTGACTACCAGCTCTCTGATGGCAGGAATGGGGTCTTCTCCCACCACCCATGCCTCAGCTGACTCAATGCCCACACTCTATGGAAACAGCCAGGATTTAATGAATGTACAGCCAACTGGGTCATTCCTGGGAGTGGGGAAGGGGCACCTCCAAGTGGCTCTCCCTAAAACCAGTTCCAGGTCTCCCCCTGCTGATGGTTACCCACCCAGGTATGCCTTGTCCTCAGCAACCTCTTCACTCCTACTCTGCTCTGAGAAGTCCCTCCTCTTCCCTGGTCACCCTGATTTGGACTGGAAACCCTCCCTTGTTCATTCCTATGCTGTGTTCATTCCTAAGCATGCTTGCATGGCTGTCTTTCATAAAGAGAAGAGACATCCATACTCTGGCAGGTGCAGATGTCTCCTCCAAGTACAAAAGATGTGATCTGGCGAGTACCATGGGATTGTACTTGGCATAAAATCACCCCATGGGAGTCAGGTCTTCCATGGTCTGTTCACCAAGTCAAAAAATATCCCCGTGCCTAGGGAGATATCTATCATAAATACACCCCTCTCAGAAGCACACAGCTTCACAAATGTAGAAGACACTTCATTCCAATCTTTAGCTAGTATTTCTCTGGAGCTGGGAAATTGAAGACACATATAATAGCAGGGCACACACTTGTCATTTAAAATACACTCAAATCAAGCCGGGTTCGGTGGCTCAGCCTGTAATCCCGCGCCTTTGGGAGGCTGAGGTGAGTGGATTGCCTGAGCCCGTGGGTTCGAGACCCGCCTGGGCAGACGAGACCTCATCTCTACAATAAATCAAAAAATTAGCCAGGCATGGTAGCGCATGCCTGTAATTCCTGCTACGTGGAAGGCTGAGGTGGAAGGATTGCCGGAGCCCAGCAGGTCGAGGCTGCGGTGGCCGGGAGCGGCCATTGCACTCCAGTCTGGGCGACAGAGTGAGACTCCAACTCAAAAAAAAAAAAAAAAAATACACTCAAATCAATGTCCACATGCAGCTACAAAACATCTTGAGCACCGCTTATGTGGCAAACACTGTTTTAGACACTGAGAAGATGAGATCGGAAGTGAAAGATACTGCCACACATGGAACTTTCAGTCTAACCAGAGAGACAAAGAACACAAGCAAATACCTGATTCCTCCCAGATGACTTCCTGGAGAGACATAGTACTCTGAAGGAGAGAAACTACTGAGTCAATGACCATAAGTAGCTTGGGGTCTCTTGGTGTCAAGGTCATGCTGAGTTCTTCAGGGACATTGAGACAAGAAGTTCAGGACACCCTGCAAACTCCAGGGCCAGAAACTCCATGCCAGACAGAGTACAAAGAATGTCCCCCTCCACAGCTCAAATAAGCTGCCAACTTCAGCTCTCTGGGGCCTCACAACCTCTGCTCACTGCGTGGACAGGTAGACCAGCCTGGAGAGCAGAGAGTTTAACAGCACACCTCAAGACCTTAGATGAGGGCAGCACTGCTCCCAAGATGTGGAGCTCTCCAGCTGGTGCCCAGACCCCTGGAGGACACCTTAGGGGTCATCTTCCCATGCCTATCATTCCTTTTTGAGATTCGCAAGATGAGGCTGGCAAGGGGAAGAACTTGCTCCAGATAGCAGAGAGAACCCAGACCTGTCAATTCTCACCAAGAAAATAAGAATAGAGGCCAGCTCCAAACTCAACAATGTGCCCTCAGCAACCATGGGCTCTGTCCCCACGGCCAGAGCCCCTCTCCACAAGAGCAACCAACCAGCAGATAAGCACTGTCCTCCTCCCCCAGCCTCACCTCCTCCGCTGCCGAGAGCTGCCCTCCAACAGAGATGCCTCCCACCCCCCGGGGGGCCACAGTGGATGCTCACATCAAGCAAGAAAGGGGCAGGAGATGGATGACAAGCAATCAAGATCACGAGCACTGAAGCAAAACGGCCCGAGTTCCAGCCCAGACTCTGCTGTTCGCTGGCCCCAAGGCCTTGGACGTGGGTCTTAACCTGCTTGAGTCCCAGTCTTCTCATGTTTAAAAGGAAATACTCAGCCGGGCTCGGTGGCTCAGCCTGTAATCCCGCGCCTTTGGGAGGCTGAGGTGAGTGGATTGCCTGAGTCCACGGGTTCGAGACCTGCCTGGGCATCGAGACCTCATTTCTACAATAAATCAAAAAATCAGCCGGGTGTGGTAGCGCGCGCCTATAATTCCAGCTACTCGGAAGGCTGAGGCGGAAGGATCGCTGGAGCCCAGCGGGTCGAGGCTGCGG
>NW_007253204.1:361739-365581 GCF_000164805.1 Carlito syrichta
CGGCCACTGCACTCCAGTCTGGGCGACCGAGCGAGACTCCAACTCAAAAAAAAAAAAAAGGAAATACTCAATTCACAGACTTGTGCATGAATTTAATAAAATCACACACTCTGAGGGCTTAGCTCAGTGTCTCTCCCCAAAATTGTTCACAAGTATTGTTGATATCAATATGAATGGTGATGGTGGTGATGGAGCCAAGAAGTCACTGACAACCATGGTCAGAAAAATTCGCAGAAAATCCAGTCCAGCACCCCCACCCCCACCCCATCCCTAACCCCAAGAAAGCCACCTCCCAGCTCCCACTCCAGGACACCTCTCTCCGTGGTAACAGGTGTTGCGGTGAGCAGCTTGTGGCTCAGGCTTTGAGAGCTGGTGTTGTCACCGCAGCAACTCCCCCCTCCTCTCTCCCTCAGTGCCCAGAGAGAAGGCTGGGGGCATCTGAGGGAGCAGAAAGAGTACCATGTGGCCAGGGTTTTAGCAGAGCTTGGCGACAACTTACCTGTGGTCACAGGCATGACCCACAGCAGCAAAGGCGGGACCAGATCTGCCCTTGCCCGACCCCCACGGCCATCAGGGGCAATTAGGGACCCCTCCTCCTCGGATTATGGTGCCTCCATTTCCCACCCACTCCACTTTTATCTTCTAAAGTTACACCACCACAGAATGGGTGAACAGATATTCACTCAGCAGGGACTCTTCCAGCCTAGGACTGAGCACCCATCAGAAAGAGCCTGAGGCTGCCAGTGCCAACCTGTGGGCCAACTCTCGGGTTACAGGAGGAGGAGTAATCCCAGAAAAGTGGTGCAACCCAATTTCTAAAGGTGAGGAAGGGCTGTATACGTGCGTGCATGCGTACACACATGTGAACCCCCATGCAGGGGTGAACGCCCAGTGCCCATGCACAAATACATGCCCCCACAAGTATCCTTTGAACATCTACTGTGCTAGGCCAGGCACTGTGCCCCGCACTGTGGGCACACAAGAAGGCGAGCAGAAAGAGGAGCCTAGTCTACCAGAAGATGTGGACGCGTTTTCTTTGCTTTCCCAGTCCTTCTCTGAGGCAGACACCTCTCGTAAACAGACACCTCCTCTCCACCACTCACCGTCATGCTTACTCCTATTCGGGTCATGTTGGGCCACTGGTGTTTCTCTATTGCATCCAGAAAAAAATAAAATAAAAAGGCTATTGGATTCATTCATGCCATGGTGGCCTGCCTTACTTAGATTATAATGAGTCATGGGTTTCTGTCCCCAGAACTTTGGGTGGACCCATGGTCCTCCAGTTGAAGCTGCCAGCAGTAGCTGCCTCTGTTCCTGTAAGGAGCAGCCACCAACCTCTCCCTTCCTCAAACAAGAGCTGCTCTACTTTTCTGTCGCCTTCTTCACTTTGTGTCTTCCCCCACTTGGGCGGCCACCTGCCCCAGGCCCAGCTGTCTGTCACCTGGACCCTGCTTCTTTTTCACTATTTCTGCTTCAGAAATACTCACCGAACTGTCTGCCCTGGCCCCAATTAGTATCGGCTGGGGCACTCAGCAAAGTGAAATCTAAGCTTTATTATCAAAGGAGCATTTCACCCAGAATGGCTTCCTTCTCTGTCATCATAGGAAAAGAGAATGGGGGGAAAGCAATGACCACCCCCCTCAGTATATACAGATTGCTGGCATTTTTTTCCCCAGCGCACACACTGTTAATTTGTGATTAGATGCTGTGGTGCCGCACCCACTCATGAGCTCCCAGGGGCTGGCAGCATCGAGGACACTGTGTCCTCAGGGCTATCAGGCCCCAGTCAGAACGCAGTCCTTCGGGGAAGTCGAAGTGGGCGGGTCCCCCCTCCCGCTGCCTCCACCTCCACTTCAGATGCAAAGTGCACATATGGCTCATCTCCATCTTTGGGGGAGGTTCCGTCTAAAGTCCTCCCAAAGATTCAGATTGTATGACAAATCACGTTCTAGACTATCGCGGCAAGAAGGGGCCCGGGCATTTGCATCATTACCCCCAGACAACAGCTTCATTAGGCTGAAAGGGAGGTTTGCAGCCTCGTGAGCTTCGCCACTGACCTGGGCCTCTCACTTCCCCATTGTCTGAAGGCTCTGAGGCTCTTGCTCCAAACCATATGGTCCGTTTGGGCACCTCACACTGCCTTCCAGGGAAAGCAGGCCCGTCGGGAAGAACTTGGGGTGATTCAGAGACCTGCTGAAGATCCAGGTGAGAGCCTGCCCCCGAGTGGGGTCAAGAAGAGAGAAACCACCAGACAGCAGAGAAGGCTGAACCCTAAAAAGCTGGCCTGTAATCCCAGCATTTTGGGGGGCTGAGGTGGGAGGATTGCCTGAGGTCAGGAGTTCGAGACCTGACTGGGAAGCATAGCAATACCTGTCTCTAAAAATAAATAAATGAATGAATATAAAATACATTTAAAAAAATAAAAAGCAATGTGTGGGCCCAGGAGGGAAGGAAAAAGGCTCCTTGGCCACAGAGCAAAAGAAATAAGAGCTTTGGCATTTGGCTCCTCGGGGAACAGGCAGCCTGTTGTCCCCTTAAAAAAGAGGTCTGATAGCCTAACTCATGTTAAGTACACCCTCTCTTCAACTTGGCCCTCTCACAGGTCCCCAATTCCTTGGAGACCCCTCGGGGGTCCCCAGACCTCGGGCATTGTTCCCATGAAGCCAAGGAGCAAGGAGGAGAGTCTCAGGCTTCCATTCCCTTTCTTTAGTCCGCAAGACCCTGAACACCTAAAATCCAGGTTGTCCCTGAGGACATCCATGCCGCTGGTCTAAAGGCAGAGCCTGGAAAGCCACCCCAACTCCTAGCTCTCCAAAATCCCGTCTCTGAAACTCTACTTTGCTCCAAGCCTTCACAAGATTCCAAGCACCTGGAATGAACACGGAGGCCGGTGCTGTCCCGAGGTCAGTGCTGTCCACTGGGGCCTGGTTTCCCCTAGGAGGGGGATTCTAACGCTGCTCCTGTCCAGAGGACGTCCTGGCAACCGGTGATCCCCAGGCCGTGAGCCCCTCAGAGCACACCCTGGGAAGGAATTCGTTGTGATCAAGAAATGGGCCATTAGCGGGTGTGGAAACGCACGCCTGTACTTCCAGCTACTTGGAAGGCTAAGGCGGAACGATCGCCAGAGCCCAGCAGGTCGAGGCTGCGATGGCCAGGACGCGACAGAGTGAGACTCCAACTCAAAAAAAAAAAAAAAAGAAAAGGAAAAAAAAAAAAAAGAAATGGGCCGATGCGGCCTCGTCTGATGTTTCTTTAAAAGTAGAGGAAGAAAACACAATCCTTCCTCGTGGCGCTGCACCTCCACCCCGCCAACGGGCGGATTAGGGCCAGGATTAACATTTTAAACTCGGCCAGACTTTCTGACTCAAAGATCTTCGCTGGCTAATCGTATTACGATCCTGGGATTACTGCTTTACTCTCTGCAGAACAGATTCTAAAAATCAAATGGATTCAAGTTGCCTCCCGCTTTCTCTTTGCTCCTTTGGGTGGAGGGAAGGTTGTGGCTGCTTCTCTAGGAGGCGATTTTTAAAGTCGAATCTCACTTCATATTTCTCTCCTTCCCCGCCTCTCCTTCCACGCCAGGAGGCGGTAAGAAGACCGGCGACACGGTTTCTCTATTCCCGCCCGCGCCAGCTCCTAATTCCTGGTCATTTATCCCACATTAAAACTTCTTTAAGTAAGAATGGACAAGCACCAGCACCTGCTATGCAAATGCGGCCAAATCCAACTCGGGCCGCGGGGCGTGCGCGCCCGCCCGCGAGGGCTTTTCAGCGCTCCCAGGGCGCCCGCGGGCCCTTCCTATGGAAACGGGGCCGGTCCCGACAGATTGCGACGGGCTGCTC
>NW_007253204.1:365645-374726 GCF_000164805.1 Carlito syrichta
CCTCCCCGCGGCGGAAAACGCCCGGAGGGGTATTTGCGCCTCCCCTGCGGGCTTTCTGGTCATCCATACTCCCCCCCCGCCCCGAGCCATCTTGGTTGTCTTCTCAACGAACGTGCCAATATCTATATTTCCCGTTCTCCCCCAGAACTCCTCCCCCATCTCCATCCTGTCTCTAGGAGGCGATGGAAGTTTTCTGACGTTTCCCACTGCTTTGATGCAGGAGCGATGGGCACCAGAGACTGACCCGACGTGGCCCCGGGGGTCCCAGGAAGCGGGTGGGATGGGAGAGGTTGTCATCCCTGGCGGGGCGCGCTCCCCCTCGCGCCGGGCGGCGGAGGCAGCCCCGGCTCTGCGCGGCGGCGGTCGTCCTGCCGGATGACAAGGATTAGCGTGCTGAGGACTTTTGAAGCCACGTCTGTCCTCACGTGGCTGGAGGCCGCGGCGCCGTTGCCTCTCGTGCGGCCCTGATCCCCGCACGCGGCCCCGGCAGCGGGCGCCCCTCTCGGGGCACGGGAACCAGACCGGCCTGTGTCCCCCTCTCGCTGGACATGGGCGTGGGGTCGGGGCGCCCACTCCGCCGGGCCCCTGCGCCCCCCGCGCAGCCCCTCCCGGCTCTCCGGGGACCCCGCCGTGGGAAGGGCCACGACACGAGGGTATTTTGCACAGGGCTCCGGGAAGACCCCCTTCTTCCAGCCAAGGAGCCTTTATTTGTGGCTCCATAAAAGAACGGCGAGGGTGGGGGGCTCGGCTGGCGTCCCAAAGAGATGCAAAGTGATAAATACATTGTTTAGGAGCCGCCCGCTCTCTCTCGGTCCCTTGGGGGCATAGAAAATGAGGCGCTTTCCTCCCCCTTTACCTCGAGGGGAATACCAATAATTCATGTATGTTATAATTCTTCATTGCCCCTAGGTAGTCTGGGAAAACTGGAAGAAAAGAAAATGCCAGAAAGTTATGGTAAAACTTAAGATGCGGCCAAAGTCGCTTTCTTTGCCCCTGCTGCGAGTGTTTGAATAAGAAGAATGCTCCTGGACTGTAACAAGCAAAAAGAATGAAGAAGACAAAAGATTTCCAGAAAAAGGTTTAGCTAGAAGACAAGGCAAGTGAAACTGAAAGGAGAAAAAAAGCATTTACAATGGAACAATAAGTGTACTAATCGCTTTGATATATTATACAAGCCCAAAGACCCAAAACATTGTGTAATTATTTATAAATGACTTCTCCACTCCTGTGTATAATGCAGAGGAAAGAATAAAACTGCAGGCTACTCTCTAAACTATTTCTAAATAGACCTGGTTCAAAAGAAGGCAGAAGTGTTTGAAATAAAATAATTAATGGTGGATTTTATGGTTGTCTCATTAAAACATTTTAATTACTACAAACAAAATGCATTTGTGTTAGAACCTAACATGAATTTATGTAGCCCAGCGTTAAGGTAGAGAAAAGCACAAGGAAAACACTTTAGCTATTTCTGTTTACTTAGGAATTCTTTCCATAAACCAATAGTTGGATTCCATTAGGATAAATTTCACTGTGACTTCTTTTGTACACACATAGGAAAACACCCTCACACAGTTTTCCCACACTTGACCCACAAGCGTTGGCGGGGGATGGGAGTTTTTAATCTCCACAGAAGATGTTCTTAAGAACTCAAGCACATGGAGCAGACAAAAATAAAACTGCTCAGCAAAATTAACTCTGGCTTTAGCCATTTCCTGTGGCAGGTGCAGCCTGGATTTGGGGAGCTAAACGTAATGACAGTCACATCGGGGGCATGGCTTTTGTTTTTATGTGAGCCCAAAAGAAGATTTAAATTCAAGAAATCTATGAGAGCAAAACTCAGGAGGCTTTGAAGGCGGGTCTGGACTGGTGTGCAGCCTCTGGCAGCTGATGTGAAAATCACTCTAGGCCTCACTGCTGCAGAGGGGTGAGGGCAAGCACCTCTACCTGTCCGTCTTCTTTTTCAGGACCCGCACTTTCGTGGGCCCTCCCTGAACCAGCGTGCACGCCTCCTCCCCCGGCCCCACTTTCCTGTGGGCACAAAAAGGACATTGTTTCACCCAGGGCTGGCCCAAACCACAAACACAAGGCAAACTTTGGGCCAGTGCAAGCACATATTGTTCCCCCGACACCAGCACAGGCTTAAGAACCCCAGCAAACTTGACAAATGCTTGTGAGAAGATTTTACTTGGCTGCAAAATTGCCTAGTGTCGTTCTGGGGAGGCATTTCTTACACAGCACCAGAATAAAGTAGATTTGCACCAGCGCTTCCACCGGGGCCCAAGATTCATCTTCCACGTAAGCAGATTGCATACAACCAAGCCCTTCAGTACACAATGCTAAGGAGTATTCAAGCAGACATCACCGAATTGGGAAACGCATACAGACGGCACTGTATTTAGCAGGGCAGGGGCTGAGGGGGCCTCCACGGATTTCTGGAAACCATGGATAATTTGCCATTTTCCTTGCTCTGTCACTGAAAGACCCCTCTGTTTCCCCCCTCCCGCCCCGTTTCCCTCCACCCTCTCACCCGCCCCCTTCTACAACTGTCATGGGTCATCAGTAAAGAAGATAGGGAACTGTTTCTCCTTTCCAACCCCACCCTTCTTCTCTTATTTGGAGACGCAACTGCATATCTGCGGGTGCACTTAATGCACTGAACGGAACATGCATGCCTCTGTGTCCCACATCAACCTTCATCCCTTCCTCTGGAGGACCTGCATCTTTTTTCTTCCTTTTTTTCCTAAAAAGATTACAACCTTTTCTTTCTAGAATGCCACCCACAAAACCAATGCCACCCCTCCCCCCAGGTAGCTCCCGAAAGAAAATGATGATCAAAGTGGAACAGTCTTGTTGAGAAACTTCACACAAAGTCAGATTTCCCATCAAGTCATCGGCAGATTTCCCCTCCAGTCATCGGCATTGCCCAAGGGCCTTATTAACTCAGGACAGTGCACGGCCCTGTCCCCAATACCTGAGTGGCTAAGTAAGGGGCCAGTCACACTCACCTCTCCTATCATAAACTGCAGCTGAGAGTTCATGTAAACTGTAAAAAACAAATCACAACAACGACTGTGTCTTGTAACTCCACAAAATGTAGTGCCACCACACTCTTGAAATTAATATTCTATCTAGCCAATTGGAAGGGATGGAGAATGATCGATATCAGTTAAAATAATGTGGGGAGGAAAGTATGAGATGTGAAATGTGATGAAATGTGATGGTGTCCCTCTCATTCAGAATATCATCCCGGTACTTGTAATTACAGGACACTAATCTCTCAGTCTAGTGCCTGTCACAGCATCTCTTAAAGATTGTTTGCTCTACCCAGGTAAGTGTTTCTGATAACTAGCAGAGAGGCCATTTGGTTCAACCTTGCAGCCACAAAAGGGCTCAAAGTCTGTGGATATTAACCCCAAATGAAGTTACTCACATGATCACCGAGGGACACTGACAGAGATGAGAGAGATGCTCAACACAAATTTCAATCTGGAACCATCCCTGGGTCTCTATACCTACAGGCACCACAATTAGATACTCATTTTAAAATCCTGAAGTTGTCACGTGAACATCACAGACTGCTTTGTATTTAAATATATTGATCACATTAATTTATTATGTGTAACATTTATATTTACCACCATTTCCCCCCATTTCGGCCTTTCTTCTTACGTATTCCAAGAATCTTCAAAGACCCTGGGAGTATCCAACGCCTTGCTCCACCCTGACAGCCCCTCCCTCTCACCTCTCCAGAAAGCTGTTTCTTCATCAGTGTGTTGATGCCAGAAAGGTCCTCTTGATAAGGAAGTGAAATCACCTCCCTGCTAGTCCCACTGGGTTCTTAAGTCAGATCTTTAGGGCTTCCTGGAGCGCCTTTTCTGGCCCCTGGGTGCCGTTTAGGAATCCTTCCCTCACCCCGCTCCTAGCTGTAATAAGAGAAATCCCAGACTGGGCATCACTTGGAGTACATTTCAGTTGTCACAAAAACATGCCTGCCCTGCCTCAAAGACTTAGGCAAGCACAGGTTAGGAGGGTGGATGCCAACACAAGATATGTATTCCAATGTGAATAAGTGGGCTCCAGGTATTAGTCAATAGTAACTTCAGCTATTATGAAGAATTCTGATTCCAAGAGTCTGGGTGGGCTCCCCACCCTTTCTACCACTCCAGGTGGCCACCACGGAAATAATTCTGGCTTAGTCCTCAGTCCCTTGGAACATTTGTGCCACCTACCCACCCCTGTCCCCAGCAGACTGGCAGCTGGACATCTCCCACATCAGGCAGCCAGAACACCTGGTGCAGCGCTCACCCTTGGCCCTGTTGTAGTTGGATTTATTACACGCCCACATCACCTTCTATTGTTCGCTGGGAATGAGGATTTCCACGGATGTGTGCATGTATGAAACTTAGAGGGATTCGGGGTGGTGCAGGGCAGGGGGAGGCAGGAGGAACTTTCATCTTCCTCAGCAAGGATACATACCCTCCTAGAAGGGGCCCAGCCTTTTTGTCTTGAGCAGAAGCTCTGAGCCTCTAAAGTGACCCCTCATTCTTATCCTCAGTGGACCATTTATAGGAGGGTCCTCCAAGCCCCAGATGTATTTACAAAATGCACAAGGGGTAGGCATGAATGTCCAGGAAGAGACTGCTGCAGGCACCGCCCCAGAGGCAGGAGCAGACAAGGCAAGGCTTTGCAGTCTGCCTGAGCAGTTCTCTGCAGTTGAGGAAAAGGAGGAGAACAGCAGCAGGAGAAAGCACAGACCCACCGCTGGCTCCTCAGCTGCCTCTGCACACATTTGAAAGGTGCCCTCTGGGCAGGTGTAGCCCGCATCAGGGTTCCGGACTTGGTGGGTGGTAGAGAGGTTAGATTTCAGCCCCTCTTGCCTTCTGCCAAATGTCCTTGTACAGTAAACTACTAGAACAACTGTAACACCCTGCTCAGAGAGAGAGAGAGTGGGAAGAGGAGGAGACAACAGAAAAAGGCTACCGTAGTCATTCAAGGCCTGCCACAACTGCCCTTTACCCTCTTCTTGCTGGGCCTGCACAGTATCCAGACTGGCCCCCACATTGCCCCCAGAGCCATGCCCAACCCTCTCTTCTGCCTAGGTTGTCTATTCACATTCCACCTATCCTTCAAGGACTTAAGTCCCCCTCTTCCAAGAAGCCTTCCCTTTGGGAGGGGCACAATGCTCTACAGATCTGTTCTCTTAATAGGTCCTCATCACCGCTCTGAGTCCATGGCTAGTCACCTTTCCACAGCCACATCTCCCCTCCTTTAGGCCTACAGGCCTGCCTGACACTCCACAGAGCACCCGGCACCGGGCAGCATGCAGTGGTGCCCGGTATGTACATGTCGGCTGATTGTGATGAAAGAACACGAAGTGGAGGTTAAAAGGACTCCAGAGTCTGGCCCTAGTTTGATCACCAGGGATCCCTGGAGTAACCCAGAAAAAGGACCTCCCTATCTCCTGCCTCAGTTTCCTACGTATGAGGTGCAGTGGATAGAGGAATAATTTCCAAGGGTTCTGCTGGCACTGAATGCTAGCTTACAAGACTTGGGGCTCATGGCCCCCATCAGTCAGGTTTATCACCCCTGTCACCCTGGTGTCTGGCACAGTGCCTGGCCCAGAGCAAGCAATTAACACAGTCTATGGAGTTGCCTCATAAGTCTCAATGCTTCGGCAACCTGAGTATTTAACTTGGTGTTTTATTTATGAAACCACAGACATGAAACCTGGCCAACTGAAGCAGAATAGACCCAGTAGGGAAAGGCCCACTATGGACGTTCTCCTGCAATCAGTAGGAAGATGTTGGAGAACCAGGCTTAGAAAACAGGCAGAAGGGAAACCAGAGCCACAGCTGAGTGCAGGCCCTGGGAAGAGTTGGGTGAAGATGCCCACCAGCCCCTGGCTTCCTCTTCCACCACTGGCCACTGACCCCTCTCAGTTGTTGCCATGACACAAGTAAACTCTGAACTGACACCAGCTCAGAGCCTAAATTCCAAATGGGCATCAATTGACTGTACTTAAAATTGCATGGCCAGATACTAATTGTCAAGAATGGGGAGGGGGTTCTCATGCATTCAAATTTCTCACTAGGAAGGCTCTTCAGGTGCCGGATAGGCAAAAAACCAACAAATGTCTAGTCCACTGACACTGGCCAAACCAATTATCTCCTCCAGGAATTTGGAAAAGAGGTTGTAGTAGGTTAAATAGTGGTCCTCCAAAAATATGTTCTCCCGGAACCTCAGAATATGACCTTATTTGGAATAAAGGTCTTTGCAGATGTAATTTAGGTATAGATTTCAAGATGATTTCATTCTGGATTAGCTGGGCCCTAAATCAAGGGGACAAGAGTCCTTATAAGAGACATAAAAGAAGACAGAGGGCAAGGCCACATGAAGAAAGGAGGCAGAGATTGATGTGATGCAGCTACAAACCAACAAATGACAAAAGTTGTCAGGAGCCACCAGAAGCTAGGAGAGAACCCTGGAACTGATTCTCCCTCAGAGCCTTCAGAAAGAGTCAACCCTGCCAACACCTTGATTTCAGACTTCTGGTCTCCCGAGCTGTGAAAGAATAAGCTTCTTTTTTTTTTTTTTTTTTTTTTTGAAGCCACCCAGTTTGTGGAATTTTGCTTTGGCAGGTCAAAGAAACAAATACAGGTTCCAGAGGTGTCAGAAGGTCAGGCTGGCGGGAGGGCCCTGGGGCCACATGGAAGCTGACACAAGGAGAGAAGCAGAGGCCTGAGATTGAGAGAGGGTCCTTAGGCTCCTGAGGGCTTATACAAGTCCCCACAGCCAGCCCTTGGGTTCCTGCGATGCCCCAGTACCCACCCAACAATCATCCTTTCTTGAGTAACCTGGCTGAAGTCACTTTCTGTGACTTCTAAAATCTCAAGTCCTTATATATGACTGTGTCTAGCCTTCTACCTAGGTCAGGGGACATGCAGAGTGCAGCAGGGAGAAGGGGAGGGCTCTGTAGAGTCCCCAAGCCAGAAGGTAGGCACTGATCAGTCAGCCAAGGTGGGCACTGCCTCCAGTTAGCACCCCTCCATTCCCAAAGGGGCCCACACTCCGGGCAGAGTCAACTGGGCTCTGAGAACAGCAGGCCAGCTACCAGGCCTGAGGCCACCATCCGGATATCATGGGGAGGGAGCTGGAACTTTGCTGAAAGCTGTCCATTTTGTTTTTAATACCCCCATCCCATAATCCAGTGTTGTTCTTTAGTGACTACAGGGCCTGACAATTAAGTTCGCGAACCTGCCACAATACCCTACATTGGCAGCACTGTACAAACAGCTTGGTAAAGTTTCATAGCCTTGTATGTCAGAGTCTCACAGCTGTGTTCCTGTCGACGTGTGGCAGTGTCTTGCTGAGTGACATTCATTGTTATTGTTGCATGTTTTTGTGTGCCATCGTGAGAATGTTGGAGCTTGAATTAGAGCAACAAACACTACATTTCTTGTTAAACTTGGCAAGAGTGGAAGTGAAATCAGGGACATGCTAGTCCACATTTATGGGGATAATACTATGAAGAAAACAACAGTATACAAGTGGATTAGACATTTTTCTGAGGGGAGAGAAAGTGTCACTGACAAAAAGAGGTCAGGACAGCCAGTAACAAGCAGAACTGATGAAAACATTGAAAAAATTCATCAAATCGTGCATCAAAATAATTGACTGACTGTGAGAAGCATAGCAGGCCAAATAAACATCGGTAGAGAAATACTTAGGAAAATCTTAACTGAAAATCTTGGCCTGAGAAAGGTGTGTACAAAATGGTCCCAAAGGAGCTCTTGTATCACAACAATGCACCAGCTTACACAGCACTGTCTGTGAGGAAGTTTTTAGTCAGTAAACAAATAACTGCATTGGCGCACCCTCCCTACTCACCCGATCTGGCCCCCAGTGACTTTTTTCTTTACCCAAAGATAAATGAAACATTGAAAGGAAGACATTTTGGTGACATTCAGGACATCAAGGGTAATATGACAACAGCTTCTGATGACCATTTCATAAAGAGTTTCAAAATCACTTTGATGGGTGGACTGGGTGCTGGCATTGATGTATAGTTTCCCAAGGGGAGTACTTTTAAGGTGACCATAGTGATATTCAGCAATGAGGTATGTAACACTGTTTCTAGGATGAGTTTGTGAACTTATTTGTCAGATCTTGTATCCCCATCCTTCTAAGTATAAAGTTGGGGGGTGTCTGAGTCTCTGTTGCTCAAAGGAATAGGTGGACTTATTACACCAAAGGCAAGAAGAGGGTTGAGGGAAAGGGGTCGACTCTGCGTTTCCTGCCCTCCACGGGCCTGGGAAGCCGGGTCCCTTTGCTGTCTGGCTCTGATACTCCAAGAGGCCCGGTGCCAACAGGAGGGGATGAAGAGGGCCAGATCTCAGGCACGCAGGAGGGAAGGGAATTCTTACATATCTGTTATCCCAAGAGTCTTGGATCCAGGATGGGGGTGGGTGGAGGTTGTTGCGAAGGGGAGAAGGGACCAGGAAAGAAGGGAGGGTGAGGCCAAGACTCAACCCTGAGAAATCACCCGATCCTGATCCTTTTTCCACACTCCTCTGCCCACCACTCACCACCACCCCCACAGCCCCGCCCCCTACCCCCAACCCCTGCCCCAGGTGAAGGTCAGCAGATCCTTTCCTCAGTTTCTTCATCAGCCTGGACGAACGGGGGCGCCCATACCTGCCCTGTGCTCGTGACTCTCTGGCCATTCTCAGTCTGTTTGAATACGGTTTCCCTCGGCCCTGAGGGCGCTGCAAATAGCAACCTTTAGTTGAGCGCTCTGTCACCAAAGCGCCCTGCCACATGCCCGGTGAACATCTTCATTTCTGCACGGGGAAAACGTGTGTCTCGTTTTACGGACGGGGAAACTGAGCCTCAGAGAGGTTAAGTCACTCGCCCAAAGTCACGCGGCCACTCAACAGCCGGAGAAGGGACGCGAACCCCAACTCCCCGCCGGCTGCAGGTTTCCGCAACTCTGCGGGCGGCTCACACTTGGCCGGCCTGCCCCGCCTCCCCATCCCACCCCAACGCGGGGCGCCCAGCCCGCCCCGGAGGAGCGTGCCTCCG
>NW_007253204.1:374746-375435 GCF_000164805.1 Carlito syrichta
TAATTACGGGCACACTCCGGGCAGGGGGGAGGGGCGAGTGCGGCCTCCCGCGAGCATATATTATGCAAATACCCGGGCGCCGCACGGGGCTGACCTGCCGCCTCGCTCCATTCACCCGGGCTGCCGCGGGGGCGGAGGTGGCAAGGGAGGGGGGCGCCCATTGTTGCGCCGGGTACTTAAGGGGTCCTGAGGCCGGTCGTGTGCCACACTTGGTGCTCACACGAGCTGATCTGATCGCCGGCGACATCACTCGGGAGACCCGCTGGGCGCGTGGCCCCTGCAGGCTAGGCGAGGAGGCGAGAGGCCCAGGTCTCCGTGCGCCCCCGCGCCTTTCCAAGGCCCTCGCGCCCGCAGCGGGCACCGAGTGACCCCGGGCCGTTCGGAACGTAAGTGCGCCCCGGAGGCACTGTCCCCAGTCCGGGCTCCTGCTCTTCAAGCGCCTTCCTATCCGTCCGTCGATCCTGCGCAGCGCAGCGATGCCAGCCCCCCTGGAGACCAGCCTCTCCGACCTTGACTGCACCAGCAGCAGCAGCAGCAGCAGCAGCAGCAGCGACCTGTCCGGCTTCCTCACCGACGAGGAAGACTGTGCCAGGCTGCAGCCGCCCGCCTCTGTCTCAGGGCCGCCCGCGCCGACCCGCAGGGGCGCGCCCGCCATCTCCGGGACGCCCGAGGCTGCAGGGTCGCAGGAC
>NW_007253204.1:375455-385842 GCF_000164805.1 Carlito syrichta
CGGGCGCGGGTGCGCTCCGAGGCGCTGCTGCACTCGCTGCGCAGGAGCCGGCGCGTCAAGGCCAACGACCGCGAGCGCAACCGCATGCACAACCTCAACGCTGCGCTGGACGCCCTGCGCAGCGTGCTGCCCTCGTTCCCCGACGACACCAAACTCACCAAGATCGAAACGCTGCGTTTCGCCTACAACTACATCTGGGCTCTGGCCGAGACGCTGCGCCTGGCCGACCAGGGGTTGCCCGGGGGCGGTGCCCGGGAGCGCCTCCTGCCGCCGCAGTGCGCCCCTTGCCTGCCCGCGCCCCCCAGCCCCGCCAGCGACGCGGAGTCCTGGGGCTCCGGGGCCGCCGCCTCCCCCTGCGCCGCCGCCGCCTCGCCACTCTCTGACCCCAGCAGCCCCGCCGCCTCCGAGGACTTCACCTACGGCCCGGGCGACCCCCTTTTCTCTTTCCCAGGCCTGCCCAAAGACTTGCTCCACACGACGTCCTGTTTCATCCCCTACCACTAGGCCCTCTGTAGACACCGTCATCTGCCCTCTCCCCAGTCAACAGGCAATAGGTGGGGCCCCAGCGGCGGTCTCGGGACCCCCGCCCCAGGCGGAGGGGGGAAGCGGGAGCTTTAAAGGGGTGGGGGATACCTGAGCCGCTTGTTAGGTCGCCGCACCCTCGCGGCGGCCGCCTCCTGGTCTGTGTCTCCAGCCCTCGGCCCGGGCCCCTCCAGCCCGCCCCTGGACGGCCTTTCCTTTTGCACTTTCTGAACTCCACAAAACCTCCTTTGTGGCTGGCTCAGAGCTGACCCCAGCCACCACTTCAGTGTGATTTAGAAAAGGGACAGATCAGCCCCTGAAGACGAGGTGAAAAGTCAATTTTACAATTTGTAGAACTCTAATGAAGAAAAACGAGCATGAAAATTCGGTTTGAGCCGGCTGACAATACAATGAAAAGGCTTAAAAAGGAGAGACAAGGAGTGGGCTTCATGCATTATGGATTCCGACCCCCACCACTGCAGGCGTGCTCTGGGATGAGCCCCAGACTCTTGCTTAGCTATTCAGGCATCGGGCTGGGGAGTATTTTAATTTATTCAAGATGCTTCATTCATATGAAAATGTATTTTTGTACATAAAGAGTTTATTCTATTATGAGCTATCAAAGTTTACATTTTTGTACTGCAGATGCTTCGTGTAAATAAAAACTAAGTAAAAAAAAAAAGTCGCCAAGTTTCTTGCCTAATGTTAGTGTTTCCCGGGCTTTTCTTGCCTTCCCCTGGGGGTTTAGCCACTAAAGTGAAACACTATCCTGCCCACCTCCAAAACCTCCAGTCCTGTTTTAACAACATTCAAAAAATAAAACGCACCCGATTTCCACGAAGAAATGGAGAGAGACAGATGAGGGCATTTTGGATCCATCATTTCCTTTCACCCTGTAAGCACAAGGGCGATCTTTCAGGCTGCCCGTAAGCCAATTAAGACTTTTCAGTGGGGAATTAGCCCCTGATACGCAGCTACCTGTAGAGGTAGGGGTAGTGGGCGAGTCTTTCTTTTGAGAACTCCACATCAGCTGGCTCTGCGTTTCAAAGAGAGGGGATTAAAAAGATCAATAAAGTGTGACCACTGGTTAGGAAGTCCCAGTGACAGGTGGACCTAGGCTAGGCAAGCAGAAGTGTCCACTCTTATAACAGCCTGTTTAGAGGGGGAAATTGATTTGTAAACAATGCCTCCAAATTGTTGGTCCATTGGGGCTAGGTTTGCCTTGATTGAGAGGTGGTGGGGTAAATTATGCAGTGTGGTGTGATGCCCTGAGTGGGGCATGCAGCTGCCCAAGATTGTGAGCTAGGGTGCCTGCTCCCCTCCATAAACACTTATACCCACTGTGGCCCACGGGGCAGTGGACAAGCAGGGGGGAACTCGGGTGCTGGCTTACTCAACCAGTCCTCAGGGCAATCACCAAAGCTTTCATTTTCTGCCAGAGTAATCAGCTGCCCAAACTCATGGGGATCTTTCTGGCTGCAGAGCATTTGTCTGACAATTAGCTAGCAACAGCACAGGCCAGTAGCTGCTTGTGTCTTAAATTTTGAAATGTGGACATTTACAAGAGGTAGTTACTAAAATGCTTTCATTGCAAGCTTCCCAGTTCACAAGTTACCCTACATTTAAGACCAAATCTCCCCCCCCCTCCTGTTGGGTGCTCCTTTTCATGAATGTAATTATTTAGTGGCAAGGGGAGAGTGGGAAGTAGGTGGGAATGGGTTCAGGAAAATGGTATTCTATAGTGTTAAAGAAATGATACTCACTTACGAGGCACACAGATGCAGAGGGCCAGAGAAAGGCCAGTGTGACAGCATGTTCCCCTTGGGGAAGTGTTCTCCCTTCTCACACACATTATCATGGTGAGTTGGATCTACAGATTTATACGCGGGGTTCCCCACAGCATCACTGAGCCCAGCCATGGACAAGGCACACTCCTTCAGATAAAAAGGCTACTTTGCAAAAGGTTTTGGAAAGTTAGTGTCTTCTCTAATTGCCCCATAGCAGAAACAAAAAGTCCTACAAGAAAAGCTTCAGAAGTTGCAAGGGCTAAGAAAAGAATCGCTTCTGCTAAAAACTCCAAGGAAAAAGTCTAATCTCTAAAATGACCCAATCCGGGGCCCTGCTCTATTCTCTGCCTCAGAATTCTTTCTACTATCTTTGCATTTTTCTAGAGCAAAAGGCATAAATGATCTGCATCAGATTTTCTGCTCTTGTGTACATGGGATGCTTGGGAGTGACTCTGTCTAGCTTCCTAAGGGGTCCATGCCGATCCCCTGGAGAAGAGCAGGTACCTGATGTGATACAAGTGCCCATGTCTGGGACAATGGAAGAGAACAACAGATTGTGTTTATCATTGTCCAAAATTTGCAGCAAACAGCTGGAGCAGGAGCTCTGTCTCATATAGCTGTATACAGGCAGCACTGAAAACAGGAGACATCCTCACCACTAGGACTGAAGAATAACAACCCAAATTCCCAAGTTTGTTGCCACAATAGACTCACAACTCAAGTTGTAGCACTCAGAGCACCTATCCATAAAGAAAGTCTTTAACAACATCCTTTGTTGGGGGACGTCTCCACCCCTGCCAGTGAATACTGTTCTTCTAAGAAAAAGTAAGCAGATATGTGCGGCCCTTGAAGCTGTTGAACAGGAGAAAAGAGGAATATTTAAAATGCTTGTCTCCAGCTCAGGGGCCTCTTTCTTCCTGCATCAAACTCTCATTCACCTACTGGCACCTGTAAAGGGAGTTTCTAAAATATCCTAATCAATGATAGAGCATAGAACTGCCTGCTGACAGTCATGCCTCACTATCCTCTACATAATCTTCCACAAAGCAGTCCTCAGACACTTAAAAAGGCTTATAGTAAGTCCCCTACATACAAATGGGTTCCATTCCGAGAGCATGTTTGTAAGTTCAATTTGTTCATCAGACCAACAAAGTTAGCCTACGTGTCCAACTAACACAATTGGCCACACAGTCCAAGCTACATCATCACTGTCCCTACGCTTGCTTCCAGACATCCTGGGCTTGAAATAAAGATACTGCACCACTGTACTATATACAGTACTGTACAGTAAAGCACACAAAAACACAACCGCTTGTAGAGGATGCACATATGTGACAATGAATACCAGATATGTAAACTAACTTACGTGTTTGGCCAGATGAACACATGGTGACATCTCTAAAAGTTTGCAACTTGAAGGGCCATATGTAGGGGACTTACTGTATTCATTCTCCACCTTTATCTCTTCATTTATTTTTGTCCTGGTGCAACATATGTATTTTTATACACTGCTTCCAGGCCTTTGAGGAACCAGGGAAGAGAGAATTGGAAAGTTCTAGTAGAATGAAGATTTCGTTCATCCTCTCATTTCTTCAAGGACTCTCTATCAAGCCTCTGCTATGTGCTGAGCATCTTTCTAGGCACTGGGTTGACCAAGACACACAAACCCCTTGATGGAAAGCTTACATTCTAGTGGGGAGAGACAAAATAAATTTATGGCAGATTGTGGTAAGTGTAGAGGATAAAAAATAAAGTAAGATAAGGAGAACAGAGAATGCTAGGGTGGAAGAGAGGTTGCTCTTTTAGAAAAGATATTCATGGAAGGTCTTTGAATGGTTACATCTGAGCAGAGAGGGAAGGGGTGAGCCATGCCAATATCTGGGGTAGGAGGGAAGCATCCCGGGGGAAGGACCAGCAAGGGGAAAGCCCTGGCCACGAAAGGTGTGTGAAAGGTATTCACTGGTGGAGTGAGGAGACTGCTATGGCTGAAGCAGAAGGCATGAGGGGGCAAAGGTGAACAGAGAGACGGTAGGCAGTGCAAATCACAGTGAGTCTTGTAAAGTATTATTAGGACTCAGGTTTTTTCTCAAGGTGATTGGAGGGTTGAAAGCAGAGGAGTGATATGAATTGCCTTATATGTTAAAAGGCCACCCTGGTTGTTGTATGGATGATAGACTTTAGAGGGCTGGGGCAGAAGTAGGGAGCCAACTGAGCACATGCACATTATTCCTTAGGAACCCTGTCTAGTGGTAGAAGTGGTGACAAGTGGTCAGAACCAGGATACACTTTGAAGGTAGTCACACAGTATATGTTGTTGAGCATGAATGAAGAATAGAAATGATGAATTTGGATCAGGAGCAATGAGGACACAAACCCTATCCCAAAAAGCTCTCTATAAATGCTAAAGAATGGGTACTTTTCCCCAAAATGTTCATTTTGGCACCTAAGTGTTCACAAAGTAAAGACAAATTGGTGCTCAGGAGAACGATAATTTGGTCTTGGCCGGGGCCTAAGAGAAACATCTCGAAGAAAATTCATAATGAAGCCAGGCTCGGTGGCTCAGCCTGTAATCCTGCGCCTTTGGGAGGCTGAGGTGAGTGGATTGCCTGAGCCCGAGGGTTCGTGACCCGCCTGGGCAGTGAGATCTCATCTCTACAATAAATCAAAAAATCAGCCGGGTGTGGTAGCGCATGTCTGTAATTCCGGTCACTCGGAGGGCTGAGGCAGAAGGATCGCTGGAGCCCAGCAGGTCGAGGCTGCGGTGGCCGGGAGCAGCCACTGCACTCCAGTCTGGGCGACAGAGTGAGACTCCAACTCAAAAAAAAAAAAAGAAAGAAAGAAAGAAAGAAAAATCATAATAAGGGTGGTGGAAACATCTTGTGTGGCATGGGCAGTGCCCTCAATAACAGTACCATCACCACCACTTTCCTAGCTAATGCCTTATATGGCACTTCCTCTGTGTTCTACGTTCTGCTTTAAACCCACTACACATATTAATTCATTTAATTTTCACAGCCCATGAGGTTGATCATACCATTATCTCCATTTTACAGTTGAGGAAAATGAGACAGAGTCAAATAACTTGCCCAAGACCACACAGCTGGTAAGGCTTGACGCTGGGATTTGAACCCAGTTAATCTGGCTCTAGTGTTCCTCCTGCTTCTCAGATCTTCTCTCAAGGAATAAAAATGAAATACAGCTAGGTAAAAAGCATCATGAGCCATAAGCTAAGCATTGAGGCCCAGTCAGAAGTATGCTGGATCATAGCAGGAGGAAAGTCCACTGTTGCCACATGAAGCCTTTGGCTCAATAAGGAAAAGGGCATCTTCACCCCACTCCTCTGACTGAGGTAGGAGAGAACTAGCTCAACCGTGTGTGTGTGTGTGTGTGTGTGTGTGTGTGTGTGTGTATTTATTTTTGAGTCAGTCTCACTCTGTCGCCCTGGCTAGAGTGCAGAGGCACAATCACAGCTCACTGCAACCTTGATCTCCTGGGCTAATTTTTAAAATTTTTTTGAAGAGATGAGGTTTCACTATGTTGTCCAGGCCCATCTTGAACTCCTGGGCTCAAGCAGTCCTCCCACCTGAACCTCCCAAAATGCAGCATTACAGGCATGAGCCATCGCACCTGGCCAAAAGTTCTTTGTTTTGTTTTTCCTTTTGCTTTGTTTTTTGTTTTTTTGTTTGTTTGGGGTTTGTTGTTGTTGTTGTTGTTGTTTTTTGAGACAGGGTTTCAGTCTGTTACCCAGGCTGGAGTGGCGTGGCACGATCACAGCTCACAGCAGCCTCGAACTCCTAGGCTCAAGAGATACTTCTGCCTCAGCCTCCCAAGTAGTTGGGATTACAGGCATGAGCCACTGCACCCACTGGCAAATATCAGAGATGTCAGTTTGCAAGACCAGCAGAGCTAAGATCCTAGTGGCATCCTCTTGTGAAAAATCAGTCTCTTCACCAATCCACATCTGGCTAGAAAACCCCACACATCTTACCGGGCCTAGACTTCTTTTGGAAAATATTGTTGGAGTTACTCCAACCTCAGAGTTCAATACCAAAGAGACTAATGGTTTGTACAAGAAATTTACAAGTTAAAAAAGAAAAACAAAGAGACTAATGGTGAAGATTTTAACCTAGAACATGTTCCTGGGAAGTTTTACCAGATACCTTTAATGTCATAAAACAACAATATGCCCAGGTACATCTCACTTTGGGAGCTGTCACTTCCTGAGGAGGCTCAGAACAAACTCTCTGCTCAGGCACTGAGCTCACCTGCCGCTTACTAGAATGATGGCCAGAAGCCAGGTGACCCTGGAGGCAGGATGCCAAAACCAGATGTCGGGGTTTCAGATGGCTGAGCTTATGTCATTCTTTCTAGTAGATATCAGATACAAGTACTGGTTGCTTGCTGAGGTCACGCTCTTGTTCAGATGAAGCCCACTGTGCCATTGACAGATATGTCATTGACTGGCCTTGGGAGGAAGGGTCAATATTCATCCAGATTATGGCAAGGTGACCTCAAGTCATTGAGATACAAGCCAAAGATGGGAGCCAGAGCATACCTGCTTTATCAACTCAAACTTCATCTTCACTCTGTCTAAAGACTGCATTTGGCCCTTAATAATATGCTGCTTGGTTCTATTGGGTTAAACTCACCCTGATACAACATGAACACCTACTGCATACCCACTATGTGATCTTGGTAAATTGTACTATGGTTCAAATTGTTGATTACTTCCCTACCTTTGCCATACTCTCCTGTGTAGACTGAGATCCTTCTTGTCCCAATGACTTTGACCTTGGTCATGGGACTGGCTCTGGTCAATGGATTATGAGCACACATGAGCTATGCCACATCCAAGCGTAAGCTTTCATTGTATTTGTAAGTTTATCTTTATCTTCACCCCTTCCTTTCCCAAACCCTGCCTTCTACATGAGGATGGCAGGACTAAGAAAGTGGCCATCACTTCAGCTTGAGCCCCAGCTCAGGGTCTACTTCTAAGAGAGCCAAAAAAACAAGATAAGCTACATCTTAATTCAATTCATAGCCTTCTCCTCAAAGAAATCTGATAAAGACATACTATACCAAAAACTACACCTGACTCCGCCTAGAACTAAATCCAGATGCCTTGACTTGTATACCCACCTAATCCTTCCATATTGCTGAAACTTGGACCACAAGGGGCTTCTCATTATTCCCTAAACATAGCAGGGCCTTCCATGGCTCAGTGTCTTCTACTCCTCTGTCTCCTATCTGACTATCACTAACTCCTCAATCATCCTTCAAGCTGCAGCTCCAATGGCAACTCCTCTGTGAAGCCATCTCAGACACCCTAGGCAAACTAAATCACTCCATTCTCCTCTGGGTTCCTATCATACTCAGGTCACCCTCTTGATTATTGCACATGTCAGTTTTGAGGGACTTCAGACTTTTTAAGCTCAACAGACAAGTTCAAGTCTTCTATGTATCCCCACAGCTTATACAGTATTATTCATCTGATGCGTTGGTGCAGTTCACAACTTGACTGGAGGGAGAATCACAGAAATGGAAGATTTGAAGGAGGTTCAAGCCAAAGAGAGATAAGTTGACTTTGTTCAATCTTTCACCTGGTCCCAGCCATGTTTCCTGCAGGGAGAAGGTCATAACCCTGCAGGCAGACAGCACTGGAGGAGTGGGATGAAGGTGTGGGAGAGAAGTTAAGGCATCGACTCAGGAAGACAGCCAAGAGAACTGATCACTTCACTTTTGTTTCAACCACAGTCAACCCAGA
Source organism: Carlito syrichta (assembly GCF_000164805.1). NCBI lineage: Eukaryota > Metazoa > Chordata > Mammalia > Primates > Tarsiidae > Carlito > Carlito syrichta. The sequence goes on from NW_007253204.1 coordinate 383,529, forward strand.
GATGCCCAAAGCTATCATACATTAGAGTCATCCAGAAAGTCTTTCTTCAAAAAACGTAGATACCTGATCCTCATTCCAAACATTTCCCTTCAAAGTATCTTGTGAAGCCCAGGCATATGCATTCTTTAAAAGTTGCAAAGAAGGTTAATATGCACAGCCACAAGTGAGACCTTGCAGGCTTGTAAAGCATTGTGCTTCCCACAAAGTCAGTCCACTCCCCAAGTAACTCCAATAGAGTTGGAGCCCAGGGGTGTATGGACTTGGAGAGACTTCCTCATCAACAAATTTTCCTCATATGTTCATGGTATACACATGAAGGGACAGACCTGACCCTTGCTCCCTTCAGAGTTCCCACCATTTCAACAGGGCTAATAGCAAGCATGGAGCCAATAGTAAGCCTCATTGTTTTTCAGTGATTCACAATTGCTCCAAGTCATTAAAGTGATAGTAGGACCTTGACCTTTCAGGTAAAATGTAGGAAGTGACAAAGAACATCATTCCTACTCTAAAAATGATTTAAAAAGTCAGATAATGTACAACATCATAATTTTTCTGGAGCCCACCAGAGAGCTGAGATCACATGGTAATTAAATTGCAAAGATGAGAAAGCCCCTCTAGGAGAGACAGGATATGTGAACTTTTTTACCTTGGACAAAGCACAAAAGAAAGAGGTGACTTAAGGGAGGTAAAAAAAAAAAGCTAAACTTGTAATAAAATCTTAAAAGCCAAGTATGGGCTTGGATGTCATTTTGGAATAGGGGAGTTTACACCTACTTGCAAGTTCTTATCCATGGGTTTCCACCAGGTACTCACAAGAAAGATATGACCAGAGCAGAAGAGTAGAGGGACTTCCCTTGGTGGCAAAGGTGTTCTGAAGGTAATTTCTGCTTAGGAATAGGTGCAAGCTCCACTCACTTTCCCAGACTTAAAGCAGAAGCATAAAGCCACTGAAGAAGGGACACTATCTTCCCTAGAACACAAGCAAATATCATTTCTTCTGGAGAGGAATAAAATAAAATCCAGCTGCTTCTGGTAGGAAACCATCCCAGCCTCAGGACAAAGGCAATGATTGATTACTGCTAGAGGAAAAGTAGAAGCAAACACCCATTTCCTGGGGGGAAGGACCAGGATTTTATAACAGTACTAAAGAAAGAGTCTAATTAAAAAGTACTAATTAAAATGTGGTAAGTAAACTAGAATATCAGACAAAAAAATTTTCTTTGATAGGATCATCAGTGACGTGGAACGCCGAGGAAAGACTCAGTATCTTTGAAATAGGTCTACATATTATATCTCTACTGAAACACAAAGGAAAAAGAATGGGGGGGGTCACAGAACACAACACCATTGAATTATTATAGGAAAATAAATGTAATTGGAGTCCCAGAAGAAGAAAGAAGGGACAAAGCAAAAGAAATATTTGAAGACGTAATGATTCAGGATTTTCCTAAAATAATGAAAGACTTCACAGCATAGATTTTAAAATCTCAGAGAAGCTCCAAGCAGAGTAAGTTTATGCATATGCTTGTAATCCTAGCAACCTGGGAGACTGAGGTGGGAGGATTGCTTGATCCCAGGAGTTAGAGGCTACAGTGAGCTATGATCACACCAATGCATTCCAGCCTGGGTAACAGAGAGAGACCTTGCCTCTAAACAACAACAACAAAAATCAACCAACAAAACAAAAAATCTAGACACATTATAGTCTAACTGGTGAAAACCAAAGATTAAAAAAAAAACCTTAAGGATAGCCAAAGATAAAAAAGAAATACTCACTGCATACAAATGAATAAAAATAAGAAATACAACATTTTTTATTATCAGTAATTATAAAAGCCAAAAGAAAATAGAGTAATACCATAATGTACTGGAAAAACAGAATGTCAACCCAGAATTCTATGCCCACAAAAAGAAAGGCAAACCTTTGTAAATGAAGACCTTTTTTCAGACAAACAAAAGCAGTGAAAATTCATTGCCAGTAGACCAACGCTACAATAATTGGCAACTTCCTAAACAGAGAAGTGAGAGACACTTATAATGAAAACCGCAAAACACTGCTCAAAGAAATCAAAGAAGATACAAGCAAATGGAAAAATATTTCAGCCGGGCTCAGTGGCTCAGCCTGTAATCCTACACTTTGGGAGGCTGAGGTGAGTGGATTGCCTGAGCCCACTGGTTCGAGACCCACCTGGGCAACTTGGCGAGACCTCATCTCTACAATAAACCAAAAAAATTAGCCGGGCGTGGTAGCACGTGCCTATAGTTCCAGCTACTTGGAAGGCTGAGGCGGAAGGATCACCGGAGCCCAGTACGT
>NW_007253204.1:385862-418375 GCF_000164805.1 Carlito syrichta
CAAAAAAAAAAAAAAAAAAAAGAAAGAAAGAAAAATATTCCATTCTCATGAATTAGAAGAATCAATATTGTTAAGATGACCATCCTACCCAAAGCAATCTTCAGATTCAATGCAATACCCATCAAATTACCAACATCATTCTTCTCAGACCTGGAAACAACAATACAGAAATTCATATGAAAACAAACAAAAAAACACAAACAGCCAAAACAATCATCAGCAAACAAACAAACAAACAAAAGTAACAAAGCAGGTAGAATCACACTTCCAGACTTTAAACTGTATTATAAGCCTGCAATAATAAAAACAGCCTGGTATTGGCACAAGAACAGGCATATAAACCAATGGAACAGGGTAGAGATTCCAGAAGCAAAACTTTAATTTCTCAACCAACTCATCTCTGACAAAGCCATCAACAACCACCACTGGGGAGAGGAGAGCCTATTTAGGAAATGGTGCTGGGAAAACTGGCTGACCATATGAAGAAGAATGAAACAGGGCCCCTATCTATCACCATACATAAAAATAAACTCTAAATGGATCAAAGGCCTAAATGTACAGCCTCAAACTATAAGCATCTTAGAAGAAAATTCAGGAAATACCCCTCTGCACACTGGAATAGGCAACCAATTCTTGATCATATCCCCAAAAGCATATGTCATAAAAGATTAGACAGAAAAGTGGGACCTCATCAAACTGAAAAGCTTTTGCAAAGCAAAAGAAACCATCAAGAGAACAGGGAGAAAGTCCACAGAATGGGGAAAAATGTTTGCTAACTGTATATCTGACAAAGGTCTAACATCCCAGATCTACAAGGAACTCAAATGAGTCAGAAAAACAAACAAACAAAAAAAGTGGGTGAAAGACATGAATAGACAATTTTCAGAAGAAGACATACAAACAGCCAACAGATACATGAAAAAATACTCAGCCTCACTAATCATCAGAGAGGCAAGTCAAAACCACACTGAAATACTACCTAACTCCAGTAAGAATGACCATCATTAAAACATCAAAAACAACAGATGCTGGTGAGGATGCAGAGAAAAGGCAATGCTTCTACACTGTTGGTGGGAGTACAAACTAGTTCAACCTCTATGGAAAACTGTGGCAATTTTTAAAAGAAGCAGAAATTGACTTTCCATACAACCCAGCAATCCCCCTTCTGGAAATATTCCCAGAGAAATTCAAATCATTCTACAAAAAAGATACCTGCACACACATTTATTGCAGCACTATTCACAATAGCAAAAATATGGAACCAGCCCTGCTGCCCATTGAAAGTGGACTGGATAAAAATAAGGTGGTACATATACACAATGGAATATTACACAACCATAAAAAAAGGACAAAAGTATGGACTTTGCAGCAACTTGGATGGATTTAGAGACTATCATACTCAGTGACCTATCACAAAAACAAAGAATTGATACCACATGTTCTCACTCATAAGTGGGTCCTGAACGTTTATCACAATACTACAAGAGAGGGATGGGCAGTAGAGGGACACTGCCAGGGGAGGAAAGAAGGGAGTCACATAACCTCACTAAGGGTACCTGGTCCTAAAATAGGGGAAGTGAGGACCAGTGGGAGGTCCAAACTTCATCTACACATAGACCAATTATGCAATTATGTACCTAATCCGAACTTGTACCCAACATCTATAAAATAAAAGTGGGGGATAAAAAGAAAAGATCTTGGGGAGGAAGGAACTTTGTGGTATTGTTAAATGCAGAGGGTGCCAAAAATGTATACATTTCAAGAAAGAAAAAAACTGTATTGACATTGTAATACTCAATATATACCAATAATAAAAGATGAATACAAGTCACATTTGACTTCTGCAATTACAAGAAATGCTCAAGGTGGTGACCATCAGCATCCGTCACGTCTGATTATGGTGAACATCTCTTAAAATGTGTATACAATTGGCGGTAGTGGGAAACTGCCAGGGGAGGGGGGCACACCTCATCAACAAGGGTACCTGCATAATAAACATTTGTATACCTGAATTGCATCCCACATACTTAAAATTTAAAAAAATGTATACATTTTTTGGTACCCCAGGTATATATTTAGTCTTTGTTCACTTTTCCTGACATATAACTCCTAAAACTCTTGGAATCTCCAGAGAGATAAAAGTATATTTTGCATGCTAATGAGATGACTGATGCAAGGGTCCAGGTAGGGACTGGTCACTTGGTCACAGAAAGACCCAGACATGAATAGAGGATTGGGACTTTCAGCCTCACCCACCAACCCCTGGGGAGGGGAGAGGGGCTAAAGGTTGAGTTGATCACCAGTGGCCAATAACGTCATAAATAATGCCTATGTAATAAAGCCTATATAAAAAAACAAAAGGACAGGGTTTGGATGAGCTTCTGGTTAGCTGAACACATGGGGTTCCTGGAGGGTGGTGCACCCAGAGAGAACTTGGAAGCTCTGCACCCCTTTTTCCATACCTGACTGGATACATTTTTTCCATCTGGCTGTTCATCTGTATTCTTTGTAAAATCCTTCATAATAAACCAGTCAACTTAATTAAGGTGTTTTCTTGAGTCTTGTGAGCTGCTTTAGCAAAGAGGAAGTCATGAAAACCTTGATTTATAGTCAGTCAATCAGAATTACAGGCCACAACCTGTGTTCGTGAATGGTGTCTGAAGTAGGGATAGTCTAGTGGGGTTGATCCCTCAACCTGTGAGATCTCCAGGTAGATAGTACCAGAATTGAATTGAATTAGAGGTCACCCAGCTGGTGTCCACTGGAGAATCTGTGGCAGAATCAGCTGCTAGAGAAATCCCTACTTACATTTTTGGTGACCAGAGCTGAAGTGTTGTATTGAGTGCTTGTGTGAAAAAAAAAAATTTTTTTAGATTAGAAAATATAGTTTATTCAAAAACTAAATTAGAGAAAGAGAGAGAGAGAGAGAAGATTCACCTCCCCAAGGTAGGGGAGGGGGCCAAAGCTTAAGAAAACATACCTCAAAGAGTACACAGCTACACCAGAGTCTAGTAAGGCAAAATTCTGGGTGAAAAAATTTAAAAACCACATTGGGTTTTTGATATATCTCTATGAAATTTTATGACCTATGAAAAACAACTTTAAAAAAAATTCTCTAGGATGGGCACGGTGGCTCGAGCCTGTAATCCCAGCACTTTGGGAGGCCGAGGCAAGAAGACTGCCTGAGCCCAGGGGTTTGAGACCAGCCTGGGCAACTTGGTGAGACCTTATCTCCACAATTAAAAAAAAATTAACCAGGTGTGGTAACGTGCGCCTGTAGTTCCAGTTATTTGGAAGACTGAGGCGGAAGAATCACCTGAGTCCTGGAGGTTGAGTCTGCAGTGGCCGTCAGTGTGTCACTGCACTCCAGCCTGGATGACAGAGTGAGACTCAAACTCAAAAAAAAACCAAAAAAAAAAACCTCTGAAAGGTCTGATGAAAGCTTGAATCTAAACAAAAAAAGAAGGAAGGAAATGGTAAAAATAAATATAAAAGTCTCCTTTTCCTTATTTTAGGCCACTTTAAAAGATAATTGACTACATTAAAAAAGAATAGCAATGTATTATAGCAATGTATTATGGGACTTATATGTAAAAGTAAAATCTACAATAAAAATATTCCAAAGAATGGGAGGGAGAAATGGAAAATATACTCTTGTGAGATTCTTTCATCTTGTATGAAATGGTATAATATTATTTGAAGATAGACTCAGATGAGTTAACAATATATATATTGTAAACCTAGAAGAACAGAAATTGTAAAAGAAGTACTGATAAGCCAATAGTGAAAATAAAATGGAGTGATAAAAATAATTAGTTTGAAAGAAAGCAGGAAAAAAATAATGAAGAACAGCTAAAACAAATAGAAAACAATTAGGAAGCCAGTAGACTTAAATCCAATCACATCAATAATTACATTAAATCTATATTACACTAAAAGGCAAAGATTGTCACATGGCGCAAAAAAGCAAGACCCAGTCATATGCTATCTACAAAAACATTTACTCCAAATATAACATTATAGATAGCTTAAAAGGAAAGAAAGGGAAAGAGGTATACTATGTAAATAACTAATCCAATGAAGCTGGAGTAGCTATATTAATATCAAACTAAACAGACTTCAGAACAAGGAATATTTCCAAGGACAAAGAGGAACATCACATAATGATAAACAGGTCAAGTCACTACAAAGATATTACAATCCTAAATGTGTAAGCACTTAATAACAAGCCTTCAAAATATATAAAACAAAAATGTATAGAACTGAAAGGACAAATCTACAATTATAAAGACTTCAAATCCCACCTATCAGTCATCTATGGAGAAAGTAGATGGAAAAACAGTAAGGGATATAGAGGATCTCAACAACACTATTAGCCAACTTGATCTAATTGACATTTATAGGATATTCCACAACAGCAGAATATATATTCTTGACAAGCACACATAAAATATTCACCAAGATAGACTTACTCTGGGAAAAAAAAACATTTTAATGAATTTTAAAAATTCAAGCCATGTAAAACATGTTCCCTGAAACAGTAAAATCAAACTTGAAATTAATAACAGAAAAAATCTCTAAAAAGTTTCCAAATAATTAAAAATTAAACAGCACACTCCTAAGTAACACATTGATTAAAGAGGAAATCACAAGACAAAATTGAAAATATTTTTAATTGAATAAAAAGAAAACACAATGTTTCAGAATATGTGGGAAGCAGTTAAAACAGTGCTTTGGGGAAAATGTATAACATTACTTGCTTATGTTAGAAAACAAGAAAGATTTTTGACTTAATCTCTATTTTCTTCTTAAGAAAATAAAAAAGAAGAAAAAATTGACTAAAAGCTAACAGAAAGGATATGTTAAGGCAAGGGGTAACTTCAGTGAAACAGAAAGCAATAGAGAAATTTTACAGAACCAAAAGTTGGTTTTTAAAAAGTAATCAAGCTGGGCTTGGTGGCTCAGCCTGTAATCCCAACGCTTTGGGAGGCTGAAGTGAGTGGATTGCCTGAGTCCGCGGGTTCGAGACCTGCCTGGGCAACTTGGCGAGACCTCATCTCTACAATAAATCAAAAATTAGCTGGGCGTGGTAGCGCACGCCTGTAGTTCCAGCTACTTGGAAGGCTGAGGCGGAAGGATCGCCGGAGCCCAGCAGGTCAAGGCTGCAGTGGTCGGGAGCGGCCACTGCACTGCAGTCTGGGCGACAGAATGAGACTCCAACTCAAAAAATAAAAATAAAAAATAAAAAGTAATCAACAAATTTATAAACTTTTAAACAAACCAATCAATAAAAAAAGAGAAGAGGCCAGGTTTGGTGGCTCAGCCTGTAATCCCAGCACTTTGGGAGGCCAAGGTAAGTGGATTGCCTGAGCCCGTAGGTTCAAGACCAGCCCAGGGAACTTGGCAGGACCTTGTCTCTACAATAAAAATTAAAAATTAGCAGGGCGTGGTAGTGCATGCCTGCAGTTATGGCTACTTGGAAGGCTGAGGGGGAAGGATCTCTGGAGCCCAGCAGGTTGATGCTGGGGTGGCCATGAACATGCCACTGCACTCCAGCCTGGGCAACAGAGTAAGATTACAACTAAAAAAAAAAAAAAAAAAAAAGAGAGAGAGAGAAGAGATAAAAGTATCAATAACCAGAATGAACAGAATGAAAGCAAGGATAAAGGGAGGCCCAAACTTTACCTGTATGATGACCACCTGTGTACCTAATTCTGAATTGTACCCCAAATCTTTAAAATAAAAAAAAGAAAGAACATTTATTACAGGTCATACAGGGCTTATACCTTACAAAGAAAATAAGAGCATATTATGAACAGCTTTATGCCAATACATTCGATAATTTAGATGAAACAACACATTTCTTGAAAGACAAAAACTAAAAAAGCTTAATCTAAGAGAAATAAATAATCTGAATAAGAAATGTATTGTTAAATTCTTACCACAAATAAACCTCCAGACCCAGATGGCTTCAGTGAAGAATTCTATTATATCGGTCAACTCAGGATGCTACAACAAAATACTATGGACTAGGTACCTTAAACAAGAGAAATTTGTCTCATAGCTCTGGAAGTGAAAAGTCCAGGATCAAGGTTCTGGCTGATCTGGTTTGTGGTAAGGACTCTTTTCCTGGTTTGCAGATAGTCTTTTCACCATGCCTTTACGTGGTCTTTTCTCAGTGAATTTGGGGAGAGAGAGAAAAAAAGAGAATGCTCTGTGGTCTTATAAGGACACTAATCCTACTGGATCAAGGTCCTTATGACCAAAGTTAGCCTTAATTACTCCCTAGGAGGCCCCATCTCCAAATATAGTCACACTGGGGGTTAAAACTTCAACATACAAATTGGGGGGGAATGCAATTCAACCCATAGCATGTATCAAGCACTAAAGGAACAAATTATAGAAATTCTTTCAGAAAATAGGAGAGAAAACATTCTTAATTCATTTTATTAGGTCTGCATTCCCTAATATCAAAACCAGACAAAGACATTATAAGCAAAGAAAGCTATAAGTGATGTTCTTCATGAACATATATGTAAAAACACTGAGCGAAATATTAATAAATCATATCCAGCAGTATATAAAAAGGTTAAATATATCATATATACTAAGTAGAGTTTATCCCAAAAATGAAATTATATCACCACAACAGATACAGAATCATTTGACAAAATTCAACATTCATTCCTAAGAAGTCTCTCAGAAAACTAGAAGTTGTCAACATGATAAAGGACATTTATGAAAAACTTTCAGCTCATATGATACTTCAAGTTGCAAAACAAAATGTTTTTGCACTTAAATCAAGAACAAGACAAGGAAGTCTGCTTTCACCACTTCAACGTTGTATTGAAGGTTCTGTCAGTGGAATAAATCAAGAAAACTAAAAGTCACACACATTTGAAAGGAAAAAGCAAAGCTGTCATTATTTGTAGACAACATGATTATCTCTATAATTTTGAAAGACAAGAACAAAGTTGGATGATGCACACCATGTGATTTAAGGACAGTGCGGTATTTGTGAAAAGACAGACTCAGTGATCAATGAAACCAAATCAATAAACCTGAAATAAACCCATGTAAATATGGTTAATAGATTTTAGACAAAGGTGTCAAGGTAATTCAATTGAGAAAGGGTAATGTTTACAACAAATGGTGTTGAAATATCATTAAATATGCATATGCAATAAAAACAAACCTTAACCTCTTCCATATACAAAATTAACTCCAAATGTAAGACTTAAAATTGAAAAGTTTTAGAAGAAAACACAGGAAATATTGTGATCTTGGGTTAGGTCACGATTTCTTAAATAAAACGGAAAAGGCATTAACCATTAAAAGAAAAAATGGATAAATTATGTTTAATAAAAAGTTTTAAATTTTTGTTCTTCAAAAGACACTGCTATAGGAATGAAAAGATAAGCTATAGAATGGAAGAAAATAATTGCAAAACATATTCTGATAAAGGACTGGTATCCAGAATATATAAAGAACTCTCACAACTCAATAATAAGAAAACAAACAACCCATTTTAAAATCTGGCATTAAAAAAAATCAACCCTCCACCTAAAAAGAGATTGTTGGCAAATAAGTACATGAAAATATGCCCAACACAATTAGTCACTAGGGAAATGCAAGTACAGACAGCAATGAGATATCACAACTCCACAATTCTTAGAATTACTAAAATCAAAACAACTGACAATACCAATTGCTGCCCAGAATGCAAAGCAATACAAATCCTCATACATTCCTGGTGGGAGTATAAACTGGTACAATAACTTTAGAAGAATTTGGCTGTTTTTTATGAAGTTAAACATACAGTTACTATGTGGCACAGCAATCCCACACCTAGGTATTGACATAAGAAAAATGAAAACATATGTTCACTAAGAACTTTATGCAAATGTTTAGATCACCTTTATTCATACTGTCCCAGGTGAGCCCAGGTACCCTTCAATAGAATGGATAAAGAAACTGTTGTATATCAAGAACCAAAAAAAAAGAAAAGAAATGGTTGCATAGCTAATTAGCATCAATTACCTTTAGCCAGGTGTGGTGGTACGCACTAATAGTCCTGAATACTCAAGAGGCTGAGGTGGGAGGATTGCTTGAGCCCAGGAGTTCCAGGCTGCAGTGAGCTGTAATCATGCCACTGCACTCCAGCCTGGGTGACACAGCAAGATCTCATCTTTAAAAAAAAAATTACTTGATGCATGCAAAAACTTAAATGACTCTCAAAAGCATTATGCCAGGTTTTTTGAGAAGTCAGACTCAAAAGGCTAAATACTGAATGACTTTATTTATTTGGTGTTTAGAAAAGACAAAGCCATAGGGACAGAAATTAGATTAATGATCTCCAGGAACAAGAGGGGGGAGAAGATCAATTTAAAATGGAGCAAGAGAGAATGGGGGGGTAGAAATGTCTTGATTGTGATGATAGTTACAAGATTTGTCAATACTCATACAACATATGCATCTTAAAAGGGTGAACTTTATTTATGTAACTTACACCTCATTAAGTCTGACTTAAAATATTAGCAAATGATCATGGGGTGCAATGGGACCTCCTCCACATTCTGTTCCATATTCTCATGACTGTTACCTGGACATGATGGCAACTCTGCTTTAGCCATGGGGATGATGACAAAGCCTCAGCCCAGTGCTTCTCAAAGGGTTTCCAGCACCATTCCCTGAAGAGATAAATACAGAAATTGAGAGAGTGTACTTAGTAACTTTTATAGCAATTTAAGTAAGTAATATTGCATCTATTATATCCAATAATAAAATTCTGTAGGCTTGTGTTTGGTGTCTTTGGGAATTTTTTCCCTTTATTTTTTCAGAAATTTACTCTTTCCAAAAAAGTTATTCTATAATAGATTAAAATTTTTTAAAATGGGTCCTTCACCACATACAGTTTGCCCTAGGGAATGGTGGGACAACTTGAAGGGAATTTCCATCCCTGAATGACTGCATGGAGCAGAGTCACCTAGCAGCCAGAAAATGGTCCTCTTGGACTGTTACAGGAGTAAGTAACAAACTTTGTTCTTTAAACTATTGTATCATTGTGTCTCTCTGCTACAGAAGTCAAACTTTATCTAATTGTCTGGAACCTCCATGAGGACATCTTATCTGCTAACTCCGGGCCAATGCATTAGTCCCTGGAAGAACTAGAAGCAAGATTTTTTTTTGGTGACAGCACAGGCTCAAAAGACATGGGAAAAGCAAGCAAGCTGGCCATTATTTTTCATACTACAGAGGGTAACTACAAAAGACAACTAAAGTTATCACTTTTTCAGCAGTGTAGAGAGCAAGCTGACCACAGAGATGGACAGGTGGAGTCATTCCAACAGCATGCAAGGCTCCAGCAAAACTTCGCTTTCCTTGGTTGTTTGCAGGAGAAGTAGGACTTCCATCAATAAACACACCATGCATTGCTTAACAGCTGGGATATGTTCTGAGAAATACCCTGTCAGGTGACTTTTATGTTATACGAGAACCACAGAGTGAACTTACACAAACCTAGATGGCATATTATACTCCTAGGCTATGAGGCATAGTCTGTTGCTCCTAAACCTCAAACCTGTACTGCATGTTACTATACTGAATACTGTCGGCAGTTATAACACAATGGAAAGCATTTGTGCATCTAAACAAGGAAAAGGAACAGAAAAAATACAGTCATATATGCAGCCCATCATTGAAATAAAATGTCATTATGAGGTACATGACTATACAACAGTAGCAGCTTGAACAACTACAGCTGCCCCAGAAAGATGACTTTGGGCCTTGCTTCCCTTCTATGGAGCCAACTGAGGGAGGGTAATTCTGACTTTTATGGAGAGCACTAAGGCCATGCAACTCACCAGTCTAGTTCTGCCAATTCCTAATTGTTAACTTCATCTTGCCTCAGTCTCCTCATCTGTAAAATGGAGGATAATGACAGTGTTCACCTATAGCATAGGGGTTTTCAAGGTTTCAGTGAAAAGTAATGTACAAAGCTGAAATGGGGCCTGACTCATTGAAGGAGGCTGATACATGTTAGCTGTTGGCTGATGTTGCTGGAAGCTAATTACCCTTTGTAATGAGATGATCTTTCTGTGGTCACCAGATGGTCCCTACAGTCCAGAGTCTGTAGGCCCTCAGATACAAACCTAACTGGTATTACTTGATTCTAACACAGCAATTTAAGTATAGAGGCCAATGCCATACTCCAAATGTAAAGCAGTGATTAGAGGACTTAAGAGAGATATAAAATTATACCTGGTGAGAGTTTGATTCAAGCCCAGATTCAAATCCCGCTGCCTTCAAGAATTCTCTATGCTGAGCCTACGTACACGAGTCTAGTGCCTTCCAAGTTATAAAGCAATTTCACATCCATCGTCTGCCATTAGCTTCATAGTGTCCAGTGAAGTAGAAGGGATTATTATATCTGTAGCACAGATGAGGCAAGGCGCTCAGAGGTTAAGTGGCTTGCCCAAGGTCAAAGGGTTAATGAGAGGAGAAGGTAGGGCTCAGAGCCGCATCTGGTTCCAAGTCCATCATTCTTTTCCTCAGATACTTTTCTGCCTCTCCAGGTGTGCCTCACCTGACCCAGAGTACATGCCCCATCACAAGCATGTATATGTCATGATTGTAACCAAGCAAAAGATGAGTCATTCTGAGTACATGATTAGGTTGAACCATATGAAATTGCTGACATTTAACTACAGAGATGACAATTTCGTATAGTTCAGCCTAGTAATCACAATATCCCTCTTATCTACATTTTAGGGGTGAGGAATCCAAGGCCAGGTCTCCAAAGGTATGAAAAGAGACCTGGTATGGGGGAAGGATTGAAATCCAAGCATCTGAGCCCAGGGCACAAGCACTTAACCACTGTACCCTATCACTTCATTCTCTAACAAGAAGACATGTACATCTAATGATAGCATGTCTTATTCAATCATATAATGAAACACATGGTATTCATTCATTCATTCAACAAATTTTGAAGGCCTCGTAAGTGTTTTGTTGGGAGACAATTCTCCATAGGTCTCAAGCATTTCTACACATCTTGTAAGCAGATGCACTGACTGCTCTTTGTTCTGGACTACAATTTCAAAGTTGTATTTCAAACAACTTTGGAAGATAGAGATGGTATCCTCCTCCAGAGCAAATGGCAGACAGACTGTTCAGTATGAAAGAATCAGGTTCCCTGAGTTTTAGGGCTCCACTGCTGTAATTCACTGAATGAGCAGGTGTCATCTGACCTTCATTGTGTCCCTCTATGGAAATAAGGGCTTTGAAAACCATTACAAAGATGCTAATATTCTGGCTACTGCTATTGAGGTGAGTGATAAATTATCCTTCATCTCTGACCCAGAGTCTCCTATCTGCTACCAGCATGAAACGATGGCAGGCTAACTTGTTAGCTTGCAAGTGGGATAAAGTCTCAGACTCAGAGTTCTTGACAATACTGGCCACATGCACAAAATGAATGAGTGCATGTGATGAGCCCCTGTGCACAGGGCGCTGTGTTCTAAGAGTCCTCATAGTGTCTCTCAGGGAGCTGGGGTTGCCATTCACAGAGAGGTAATGCAAGGAAATAGCCAGGAGAGTAGGTCTGATCTCCCTGGGCTGACCACTGATCTGCAAGACAGCCATGTTGGCACCAGCATTTATTAAAAACCTACTGTATACCTGGCTCCAAATTTCTGAATTCCACAGTGCCTATCTAGGAGCATTTTATAAGTGCTTATTGAGCAAAGGGTTCCTTCACCTATTCAACAAATATTTATTGTCTATTATGTGCTTGTCTCTATTCTAGGATTTGGGAAAATAAGGAAGACAGGATCCCTGTTCTCATAGGCCTTATCAACTTGTAGGAGAGACAGTCAACAAACAAGCAACTACGTAGGTAAACAAAAAAAATATCAAATAGTGAAAAAAGTTCTGCAAATCTCTTTTTTTAAAAGAAGAAAATATGCCAAAGGGTAAATGGGAACCACTTTAGAAGAGGTGGTCAAAAGAGGACTCTAGGAGGAGGGGACATCAGAGTGATGGCATGTTGCTAAAATCAGGAGGACAAGCTCTTCAAGGAAAATAAATGATTGGGATACAAGGGTGCCAGTGTGGATGGAGCCCAAAGATGCAGGAGGAAGGAGTGGAGAATGGCAGAGACAGGAGTCAGATCACATGGGGCTTTATGAAGCTCTAGGGTTGTTTCCTGTCAAAATGACAGTGGGCACAACTGAACTCTTCCAATCAGAACCCATCAGCCACAGTAACAAAGATGGCCACACTGCAGAAGGTGCTCGGTCCACACCATGAGCCACTTTTACCCCAGCAACACTTTAACCATAAGGCAACTACTTACTAGAAAAAAAAATGAAGTAAACTAGGTAGCATGACTCTCCAGAGAAGGAGTATGTAAAAGAAATTACCGTATGGAGTTTTGTTTTTGTTTTTGTTTTTTTAGGGGTAGAGCTTCTGCAGCACCCAGCCAATTTCACCTGATGTAGGCTGAACCCTTTCTCAGAGATTGTCTACAGAACAAAAGTGAGAATCTCCCTGATTATGGGGGACACAAGGCCACTGACATGTGTGGGGCTCTTCCAGACATCCGAGGAGGGGCCAAGGGAGAACTTGCAGGTGTGTGGAGCTTTTAAAGGAAGGGAAAGGGGTGGAGGCAGAAGACTAGAGAGCCCCTTGCAAATATCAGAGCACCTCCCAGAGTCGCCTTTTCTAAGCAGCTACAGGAAATTTGAAAAACAAAAACAAAAAAAACCTCAACGAACAAAGATGTAAATAACCCATTTATAACAATCACAAGAAACCAGTATGCCCTTAACCCCTGAGCAACACTCACTCAGTAGAGAAGAACAGAATAGTGTCATGAAAAAAAAGTATTACCTATTTAGGGCAGACTATTTAAGTACATGAAGCTTGAGCCAAAAGCTGGGGAAAGAAATTGCAAACTTTACATAAACATGAAGAAGACATTGCAAAAACTAGCTCTGTGTAAAAAAAATCAAGACTGGAGGAGTTGGAAAGAGACATCAGCAGTAGTTCATAAGTGGTGGGGGGGTGAAGCTATAGGTTTTATTAAGTTACTCACTCACTTAAAACATTTGGAATGAAAAGTTTCTCCTGATTTCAAAATTGGAGTACAAGTTTTGAGGAAAACGTTTTCCAGAACATCAGAGTCACTCCCATCTAGAAGTCAGTCACCCTGGCCAAGTAATTCTCTTGTGAAGATACTACAAGAGTTATAATAGAAATAAAAATTGCACCATTAGCCATTGAACGTCCTCAGGCATTATGGTTTCTCTCTGCTGTAGGCAGCAGTTTTAATAAGTCGCCCAGTCCAGATTCCCCTAATGATACGCTTTCTACATAAAAAAGGGCTTGTGAAACCTAATTCCTCTGACAGAAGTGAGCTCGGGTCTCTGAAGCAGCGAAGATTTCAGATTTCCGCTGGGTTTCCTTGCACCTGCCCTTGCGAGGCTTGAGGTTTTGTGTGCAGAAGCCTCCAGGGGTTGAAATTTAGCCCTGTCCGTGTAGCAGGAAGGTCAGCCGAAGTCACTGGGTCCCAAGACACTGGACTTCAATCTCCGACCAAAAACAAAACATCAAAACACTTCTATTCACGGGGACGTGCTTAGCAGTGCGCTGGCATTTACAAATGTAACGCAGCACCGCGAGGCTCGGAGAAGGGGCTCTGCTTAGAAAGTGGATTGTTCTTCGGAGATCTGACAACCTCTATCAGATCTGTGTCAGCACGGCTCCAGCAAACACTCAGAGAAAGCCAGCCTCCTCCAGGCCGAGCCCTGGCTGCCATCTGATACCTGAATGAAGAGCACAGCCAGCAAAATCCAAACTCCTTTCGGGACGTCTGCTTCTGTGGGAAATGGTTTTGACTTTCTCAAAGACAATTAATGTGGAAGAAAATCAATTTCTGATTGGCTTTTAAAGACTAATCAGAATGACAGTCTTTTACAGGAAAGAGTATCTTTGTTTCATTTACCTGTGTATTTCTTATTAGGTACTTTCCCATCTGAATGGGCCCCTCAATTTATAACATTTAATTTTTTTTTAATTTTGGTAGAGACAGGGTCTCACTATGTTGACCAGGCTGGTTTTGAACTCTTGGTTTCAAACAATCCTCCCACTTCGGCCTCCCAAATTGCTTGGATTGTAGGTATGAGTCACTTTGCCTGGACTCAATTTATATTATTTTTTGCTATAATAATGATAGTAACACTAACAGCCAGTTCACTGTTCTTGGTGTCACAACAGGAGCTATTGGTACCCACTCTTTGCAGAAAAGACACTAGGCTCAGAAAGTTCAAGGGTCTTGCCAGGGGTTGTATGGATAGTAACTGGCAGAGCTTGGACTTGATGCCAAGTTCTCAACTGCTCTAGGCCCTGCCTCATATATGTCATCATGTATGTATTTCATGATAGCCCTTGAACAATATAAGAAAATTTTCCCCCAAATAGCTTGACAAATCAGATTAATCTGGTAAACACAGAATAGCTACGTACCATGTCTGGGGCTCCGTGCCCCAACCCTCCTATTACTAGGCACCCCCAGGACAAAACCCCCTACAGAGATAGTAACACTAGCCCAGGCCAGGTGTTGTGGCTCACACCTGTAACCCCAGAACTTTGGGAGGCCAAGGTGGGAGGATTGCTTGAGTCCAGGAGTTCGAGACCAGTCACAGCAACATAGTGAGGCCTCATCTCCACAAAAAAATCAAAAAATTAGCAAGGCATGGTGGCAGACTCCTATAGTCCCAGCTACTCAGGAAGCTGAGGTAGAAGGATTACCTGAGCCTAGCAGGTCAAGGCTGCAGTGAGCCATTATTGTGCCATTGCACTCCAGCCTGAGCAACAGAGAGAGATGCTGACTCAAAAAAAAAAAAAAAAAAAATAGCAACACTAGCCCAAGGTAGAAAGCAGTGGTGTTGCAGCAGTACCAACAAAGGCAATGGGTACCTAGAACAGGGGGATTCCTTAATTCTAACCGAAGCAGTGGTAAGTCTTCCAAAGGAGCGAGCATCTGAGCTGAGGCTTCCAAGATGGAGAGAACACTTTTACAGTGACAGCAGTGTTTTAGGTTTTTTTTTTAAAGGAAAGTAATGAGATTACTGTAGACTTTAAAGATACAGAGAAGCACAAAGACTAAAATAAAAATTATCTTTAATTCCACCATGCAAAATAAACCACATTTCTCTTTACATCAAAATAACTTTACTGAGGTATAATTTATAACCACCATAATGCACACATTTTAAGTGTAAGTTTGTTGAGTCTTGACAAATCAATATACCTATTTAACCATCATTCTTATTGAGACAGAGAGTGTTTCTACTGCCCCAGAAAGTTCCCTTATATGCCCCTACTCTATTCTCTTCCTCCCCTGGCTCCAGACACGCACTGATTTTCTTTCTGCCACTTTTTTTTATTGGTTCTAGAATTGTATATAAGTGTAATCTCACAATATGTACTCTTTTATCGTTCTTTCACTCAGCATACTGTTTTTAAGATTCAGTCTTGTTCTGTACAGCAGTGATTCACATTCTTATTTGCTGAGTAGTATTTCATTGTATGTACAAATCACAATTTGTTGACCTATCTATTGCCTGTTGGTGGGCATTTAAGTTGTATCCGATTTAGAGTAATTATGATTAAGGCTGCTATGAACATTCATGTGTAAGTCTTTGAGTGGATGCATCTTTTCATTTCCCTCAGGAAAATACCTGAGTGGAATTGCTCAGCCATATAATAAGTGCATGTTTAACTTTATAAGAAACTGCCAAACTGTTCGCCAAAGTGGCTGTACCATTTTACACTCCTGTCAGCAGTATATAAGAGTTACAATTGCTCCAACTATTTGCCCAGACTTTATATTATTATTCTTTTTATATCAGCCTTTCTATGTATGTGTGGTGGCAGGCATCTCATTGTGGTTTCGATCTGTATTTTCCTAATGGCTAATATTATTGAGCACCTTTTTCTGTGCTTATTGGCCATTCATATATAATCTCCTTTTGTAAAGTGTCTGTTCAAGTTCTTTGCCCATTTTTACATTATATTTTTACAAACATGCTGTCAATATACAATCATAGTAATACATCATATGTGGTGGTTAGTAGTTATTCCCAAGCACCACTATGAGAGGGACAACAGAAAAGAAAAAAAAAGTAGAAGTGAAAAATGCTATGAAACAAAATTCACGTTACATGTTTTTAAGCTAAATCTGAGTCAATCCCTGCTGCTTAGTTTTCCTTTGACCATTTTTAGTTGAATTGTCAGTCTTCTTATGATGAGTTGTGAAGGCTCTCTATGTATTCTGGAGGCAGGTCTTTTGTCGATACATGTATCACCATTCCGTGGCTTGTCTTTTCATTTTCTTAACAGCATCTTTTGAAGAGCAGAAGATCTGAATTTTTATGAAGTTCAAGCTACCTTTTATTTTATCATTCAGGCTTTTTGTCTGATATCTAGTATATATTTGCCTACCTCAAGGTTGCAAATATTTTTCCCCAGGTTTCTTCTGGAAAGTTTAATATTTTAGTTTTTACATTTACATCTATGATCTCTTTTGACATAGTCCTCTTTGGTATGAAAAAAGATCCCATGTTCTAGGCTGGGCATGGTAGCTCATGCCTGTAATATCAGCACTTTGGGAGACTAAGATGGAAGGATTGTTTGAGCCCAGGAGGTCAAGACTGCCAGTCTGAGCAACATAGGGAGACCTCATCTCTACATAAAAATCAAAAACTAAGCCAGGCATGGTGGTACATGCCTGTGGTCCCAGCTACTCGGGAAGCTGAGGTGGAAGGATCACCGCCTGAGCCCAGGAGGTTGAGGTTGTGATGAACTGTGATCATGACACTGCACTCTAGCCTGGGTGACAGAGTGAGATCCCAACTCAAATAAATAAATAAATAAATAAATAAATATATATATATATATATATATAATGTTCCTTTTTGGTAGGGGCCTGAGAGGAAGGAAAAGTGAGGTGATGACAGGGCAGGGAAAACCAGGGCGCAAGCCCAGTTCACAGGAGCAGAGGTGGAGGCATGCGGGTATGCAGGAGAGTGGAACAGAGGCTGGCTGTGGCCAGCTACCTGGAGCTCGGGGTAAGGGCAGAGGAGAGCAGGATAGCAGGAGATTAGGCCAAGGAAGAAGATGCGACCCCATCACAAGAGAATTTGGACTGCTCTCCTCTCTCGGCTTAGACCTGTGTGTGAAGGTCCACATGCAGGAGGACTCTTCAGACTGTGTCCTCTCTCCTCCTCCTCACTGTTTCTCCTCCTCACCACATCTCCAGTCCTTGCCAGCCCTCTCTCTCCATCTGCCTTTCCAAGCCTCTGTCCCTGAGGTCCAGCTCCGGGATGAAGCTTTTCCCATCCATCCCACTAAGATCAGCCAGCACCAGGCCAGAACTGAGCATGTTGACAAAGGACATGCCCAGCTCAAGTCAAGCTGCTGGCACCAACCATGGGCTCACATATCACCTGTGAAGCATAACAGAAGAAGGCAATACCACGGCCTTGCCCTCCCATGGACTTCCAAAGGTCCAAAGTGCCTCCCCAACACTCTCTCACATGGCTCTCATAGCCCCCCATATGGCAAGCAGCCTCTCACTTCACCTAGCACAACAGTGTTCAATAAAGGTTTCCCACCTAGAAAATCTATGGTGGCAGGTGACTCTTGAAGTCAAAACCCTGATGCTTAAGAAGTCCACAGTCAGGGCAGACAGGGTGGTTCACACCTCTAATTACAGTACTTTGGGAGGTTGACACAATAGGACTGCTTGAGTCTGGGAGTTTGAGACCAGCCTAGGCAACATAGCAAGACCTCATCTCCACAAAAAAAATCAAAAAATAAGCTGGGCATGGTGGCACACACCTGTAGTCCCAGCTATTCAGGAGGCTGAGGCAGAAGGATTACCTAAGTCCAGGAGGTGGAGGCTGTGGTAAGCTGTGATTGTGTCACTGCACTCCAGCCTGGGCAACAGGGTGAGACCCTGACTCAAAAAAAAAAAAAAAATAAGAACTCCATAGCCCTTCCTAACACCACTGCTTCCCTACAGACACAGCATCACCCACAGTGTAGGCTTTTCCACCCTCCCTGAACAGCTGCTCCAGTGTCCTGACAGCCTTAGCATATCAGAGTTGTAAATTCTGGGAAGTCTACTGGATTGGAACGTGGGTGGCATTTGCTTGGAGACATCCTGGCCTTTTGTAGGCATCAACACAGCCCCTCTGAGTGATGGCAGCTTCATTGATATTAGTTCCAATGCTCTGCATTTGCATCCAGGATCGCCTGGAGTGAGGACAGAGAGCTCCATTGTAAGATGCAGTGTGAGTTCTCTACAAACAAGGGTGCCCCAGGCAGTGGCTGCAAAAAGGGAAGAGTGTAGAAATGTGGGATGCTTGCACCCTGGCATAAGAACCAAGTTCTGCTCTTGGATGAAGTGAGTGGCTCAAGCAGCTGCTGTGAGTAAAGCCAGGAGCAGAGCTGAAAGATATTTCCAGGATAGGAAGGAAAGAGAGCCAACGTGTCTCTTTTTCTGTCCCTATACCCTTCTAGGGACCCTCTTGGAAAGGAGTGTCTTCTCTGTGCAGAAATTAGAGAATTCAGGAAATTTTCCTCCTGAATTCCAACTCTAGCTCATTTCCACATTCTGATGTCACCTCCTCCAGGACAACTACAGTCCTGCCCTTTCAGAATTCTTGATAAGGGATGCCAAGTCAGGAGAAGTAGAGAAAATGTGAGAAGTAGAGGTGACAGGTGGACTTACTGGCTTTTCTGGCTCTAACCTATAGTGCACTTACATCTTTTCCTTCCCAAGCAACTTAGCAGCCTGTGGGCCAAGCAATCATTTATATCCAAATCACAACAGCTCCAATCCCTACCTACTCACACAGAACACCAGCCTCTTCCCAGGTTACCCTTTTCCCTATGGTTGACATCCTTACAGTGGTTTCTGTTTTCCTGAGTCCTGAGAGAATCTCAGCTGCTGCCCTGACCACATTCTGCCAACATTGCAAAAGACCCCCCAAACAGGAAAGCCCACAATCTACAGAGAGAGAGAGAGAGAGAGAGAGAGACGGACAGAGAGAGGAGAGTTCTTCCAGGAGACTTCCTGACCCAGGAGAGAGAGAGAGAGATGAGCAGAGGTCTAATAAGGTGTGAGGCAATTGGGCGTTGCCATCTTGCTCGCAACACAAGCAGATGACAGAGAGCCTCTAAGAGAAGGGGCGGATGAGACCATTGCCTTGCTAAGGTATGGTGTGGCCATGTGCCCTTTGAGCTATGGTCAGGCCATGTTTTCTTAAGTTTTGGCCCCTTCCCGTACCTTGGGGAGATGACTCTCCTCTTTTTCCCACTCTCTTTTTCTTATTTACTTCATAAATAAACTATATTTTCTAATCTAAAAAAAAAGAGCAAGAGAGAAGAGGAGGATGAAGTACTTTTGCCTTAATTTCAGATCTCTACCCTGATGGAGTTGACGTCAGAAGCATGGGTCAGAGTTTGATGGAGGTCAGTAGAATTTGCACAAAGTAAATCCCTCTCCTCTGGCCACACACCACTCCCCAACTGATAATCTCCCCAGCTGATAATCTCATCAGCTGCTGTGAGTATGGGCTGCTAACAGAATTTGCCTCAGCTGACTGGAGCAAGGGAAAGGAGGGCGGGTACTCCTTTCCCTCAGGGCAGCTTGAGCCAAGGACCAACAAATGAGGGTACAAAATGGGGCACTCCTAAGGTACTATTAATACTCCAAAGCCTCCTTTTTTTTCCTATTAATCAAGGTCTTACTCTTTGATCCAGGCTAGATTGCAGCAGCACAATTACAGCGGCACGATTACAGCTACTGCAGCCTCGACCTCCCACGCTCAGGCAATCTTTCTGTCTCAGTCCTCAGCTGGGACTACAGGCATACACCATGCCTGGCCAATTTTTTTTTTATTTTTGTAGACAAGGACACACTGTGTTGCCTAGGCTTGTCTCGAACTCCTAGGCTCAAGCAATCCTCCCTCTCTGGCCTCCCAAAGTGCTGGTATTATAGGTGTGCCCAGCCCAGTTTTTCTAAATGAAAAAAAAAATCAGGCTGAGACTGGACTTAAGTTGAACTCACATTTTTGCCTAGCTTCTTCCCTTGCCCTGTCCTGTCCAGGTTTTTTCTGAGAATACTTGTCCAACAAATCACTTGTTCAAGAACCCCTCATCCAGGCTCTTTTTCAGGCGAGGCAACCTAAGACAACGGTCAGGCTTTCAGGAAAAGATGTACCACCTTCCCTTAGAACCTACACTGACAGCAAGAGCTGATCACATCTCCTTGGGCTTCAGTGTTCCTTATCAGTCAAGGGGATCTATTAGGATCCTTTGCGGTGCTCATATTCTGTCCTTGCAGAGAGGACTCTGTTTTCTAACTGGGACAAATGGCATTTTGTCCCCCTTCCCTCTGCAGAAAAGGCCCCCAGAATCCACGATCATATGGAAATGGCATTTTGTCCCCCTTCCCTCTGCAGAAAAGGCCCCCAGAATCCACGATCATATGGTGACTCCCGTGTGGCATTAGCATGCCTTCCACTCTGCCAGCTTTGATATCTATTATTTCAACCAATGATTGGGTTGCTTGTGTTGCTCACCTCAGAGTAAGAGGTCCCTGTGCTAAAGGTAAGTATCTTTTTATACTCACTACCGACTATATCGTATGCAAAACTTTGTGAGACAGCACTCCACAATAGACTTGATTTGGATGTCTAGAAAACACAGCCTCCAATTGTAAGCCTGTGAAATGCTACACCCTAATTACAGTTTCTAGGCACCTCTAATGACCCATTAAGATGGATTTATAGAGCAGGCAGAGCCTATGCTGCCAGAAGCAGGTGAGACTACAGGGTCTAGCGCTCTCTCTGAGGCTGGAGACCCACCAGAAATATTCTGCTATGGAGAAAACAGTCAAGAAGGAAAATGAAATCTTATCTTTTTCTAATACTCATCACAGAGAAGACAAATCCTGACATGTTTATATTTCTGGGACTAAAAAAAATCACTCTGAGAATGGAGAACATCCTGTACTTGACTTATGGAAATGCAAATCGGTATGATCACTTTGGAAAACAAATTGACATTATTTTGTAAAATGTTATTCATCCATTACCTTGGGCCCAGCAATTCAACTACTAGTCATATATTCTAGAAAAACTTTTGTACTTGAGCAACAGGAGATAGGTAAAAGAAGCATTGTTTAAGATACCCCGAAGCAGAAATAATTAGAATATCTGCTTTCAGGAGAATGGGTAAATACATTGGGTACCAGTACACAACAGATTAGTAAGCATAAATAGACCACAGCTATATACATCAATGTTAATTAATCTTAAAAATAAAATAGTCATGAAAAAAGCAGGGGCAGAAGAATACCCACTGGTCATGGTGACTATAATGGGTTAAAGAGCATCCTCCCCCAAAATATATCCTAACCTCCAGCACTGTGAATGTGACCTTATTTTGAAATAGGGTATTTGCAGATATAAGTAGAGATTTCAGGGTGAGATCCTCCTAGATGTAGAGTGGGTCCTAAATCCAATGACTAGTGTCCTTTCAAAAGAAAAGAAAGGGAAATTTGTGACAAGACACAGGGTAGAAGGCCATGTGAAGACAGAGATTGGAGTTATGCTACCACAAACTAAAGAACGCCAGGAACAACCAGAAGCTAAGACAGGCAGAAAAGGATTCTTTCCAGAGCCTTCGGAGGGAACCAGTCCTGCTGACAATGCCTTGACTCTGGACCTTTGGCCTCCAGAACTGTGAGAGAATACATTTCTGTTGTTTTCAGTCACATAGTTTGTGGTAATTGTTATGGCAGTCCTAGGAAATGAATGCTGTAGATCTTAGGTTGGGTGATACATTTCTGGGTGCTCATGTTGTGTTGTAGCAGATATACCTTATGTGTATTCTATTGTATGACACAAATATAAAACATGTTAAGGGGTAAGGGGAGGTTAGAAAAACAAAGTTAAGGTCCCTGAGAGATTTGAGGGATTTCATGGTGTTGAGTCTTGACTACGTTCAGAGATTATGCCAGGCACTTTATAGATGGTATAAATTTAATCCTCAAAGTCACCTGTGGCAAGTAAGTTATCCATTTTGCAGTTAAGAAAGCTGAGGCTGGGAACAGTAAAATACTTCCCTGAGGTAACAGTGAATGAGTGGATGATTAAGGACTCAAACGAAGATCAATCTGTCCAAGCCTTTACCACTGTACACACACTGAGTCACATCTGTCTATATCTCTAAAATACTAAGGTTACTAGTCACAAGCCTGTCAACCCTCAAATATCACAGGTTACCAGTTACAACGCCATCAAGAAAGGTAAACACACACCCACTTTATCTCAGATTTCTTTTCAGGCAGAGCTAGATGAATTATCCATTTAATGGACCTTATATCTTCAATGAATTATGCACTCATTGGGCCTTACATCTTCCAACACATCTCACCACAACCTATGTACATCACCTTCAGTTAATCAAAGAGCATGCTTCCATCACCCATTCCAACCACAGTGCTGGCAATATAAGATAAAATAAACTTTTCTTATTCTCCTCCTTCTGTTGGGGGGGGCTGCTTCTGCCATAGTAAATAAAGGGACCAGCTGAGCAATCAGTTCAAAAAGAGGCAGTGACCCTGGGGTAGGGTGACCTATCATCCTGGTTTCCCTAGGGCTGACCCTGTTTCAGCACTGTAAGTCCCACATCCCAGGAATCAGTCCTGGGCAAACCAGAATGGTTGACTACCTTTCCTGGGGAAAACATTTTCTTCTGGGATCTGAAGTATTTACAAAGGGGTGGGAAAGAGACAGCTGGATCATGGATTCAACCTTGTACTCCCTTCTGGGGCTCAGCTTGAAGCCATGCTCCCCCCGCCTTCCTTTTTTCTCTGAGAAAAGACATTTGTCAGACCCTGAGGCCAAGCCCGGAAGCTGGGGCTGGGGGGGCAGGGGACAAGCTCACTCCACTGGAGCAGGTGCTGCCTTCATTCCGTCCCTTCCCCGCCCCCTTCAGCAATCAGTGGATTTTAATTAATTGATAACCAAAGGTCAGCTTCCAAAGCTGCATCCCACCTCCCCCATCATCCATGCTTGGTTCCAAAAGCTGTGGTGACATCTTGCACCAAAGTCCCAAAGCAGCAGGGTGCCCAGTCCTTGTCTAATGCTGGATCTTCAGGCCCTGCTTGCACACCATCAACAAATGGCAGACTCAAGTCACTCCACAGTTTATAAAACCTTGTGCCTACAGTGGCTTGTTGGGTGCTCAGGTAATCAGCGTGCAAATGTTTCTCCCATTTTACGATGGAAACAGACTAAAGAGCAGGGTCGAGAAAGAGACAGAGCCAGACCCGGGACTGGATCTGACCCTAAGCCACACACTGCCTTAGGATGCCAAGTCCCCCTCTGGATGGCTCCAAGAACAGCAGGGAAGAGATCAAGAAGGCATCAACATTTTTCACCCGCCCACCTCCCCGACCTTCTTAAAAAATATATCATAATCCCGGAAAACACACTCAGCAGATGGCTGATTCAGGAATAAATTCAGGGCTGCCAGATTTTCTCCACCACAAAATCCTGAGACTTGTCCCCTGCTGCTGCCTCACACACAGTCAGAGACAGGGCTCTGCAGTGAGCACTGGCACCAGGAAGTGGCCCAGCAGTGGGGAGAAGTGCAGGAGACCACAGAGACCCTGTCCCTGCATGGTCAGTTGGAGGGCTCCCCATGACCCATCAAAGGAAGTGAGTTAATACAAGACTTGCAGGCTGGCCCCAGAGATCTGTACCAAAGTCCCCAGGCTGGGCATGACAGATGTGTCTCACTTTAACTGAGATCTGAGTCATTTGGCTGAAAAGAAAAAGCATTCAGCTCATCTTTCACTTCTCTGACTATGAACCCGGGAGGGGAGGGAATAGGGTGGCACTGATCTGACAGATCCCCTTCTGGAAGATAGCTCTGGGGGAAGAGGAGGAATGCTTATGTGTGCAAATGCATGTATAAGTGTGTGTGTCTGTGTGTACCTTCTCTGCAGAAAGGGTTTTGTTTGTTCAGGTTTTTTTTTTTAAAGACAGGGTCTCACTCTGTCACCCAGGCTGGAGTGCAGTGATGCCAACATAGCTCACTGTAGCCTTGAACTCCTGGGCTCCAGCTATCCTCCTACCTTACCCACTGAGCAGCGAGGACTACAGATGTGCACCATCACACCCAACTAATTTTTTACTTTTTTATTTTCTTGTAGAGATGAGGTCTTGCTATGTTGCCCAGGGTGGTCTCAAATTCCTGGCCTCAAGTGATCTTCCTGCCTCAGCCTCCCAAAATACTGGGAATGCATGAGCCACTACACCCAGCCTCGTAGAAAGGGTCTAAAAGTAGTGCTTGAGTTTGTTTGCTAACATCGTCTGCTTGCTGAGCCCCTGCTAAAAGAGCTAGCCCCTGTGCTATGTTTGTTGGAAGAAGCAAAGATTGGTGAGTCCCCGGCCCTGGTCTCCAGGGGAAATGAATCAGGCAATCACCGACTTTATCCCAAGTGTACACTGAACCAGGAATAAAATAAGTGCTAGAGTAAGTAGAGGGAGAATAGAGGTGGGAGAATAGAGAATAGGAGTGGTGGGCTCTCTTCTGAAACAGGTGTCCTCCCCTCCAATAGAAGAAAGAGGGTAAAGCCATTGGGCCAAATCCCAGCTCCCTTTGCTCATTACCACAAGGTAGTGTGGTCCCCCAAGGAATGCCTCCACTGGCAGTCACTGGGGAAGACCACCAGGGAAGAGACCTTGTCTACTTCCAGACAAGACTGGAGGGTTCCTGGGTCGGGCTCAGTGGAATCCTGCAATCCATGCAATCCTTTGGCCTCAGGGTCTCTACATCAGTTTCCTCTCTCATCTCCTTGCCTCAGGTCTCACTCATTCTAGGATGTCTTCCAGAAAGCCATCAGTGGGTTTTAAAACACAGTCTGACAACCTCACTGTTTGTGTAAGTCTTTCCATGGCTATAGAATAAAAATCCTACAGGATAAAATGAGACTGTCCTTCTCTTCTGTCTCTCCAGCCTCATCTGTTTCTATGACCTCCATGTCCACTTCTGCCCTAATATCATGCCTGTAGGCTTTTTCCCAGGCTGTTTCTTCTGCGGGGACACACTCATCCTTGCGTCCTATTCTTGAGACTCTCAACTCTTACTCAGCCTCCCAAGCTCAGCGTATATCACCTCTTTAAAAATGCTGTTTCTGAACCCCTATTTCCCCAGGCTCCAGGGACTTATCTCTACCACTGCACTGACCCTGCTGCATCAGAACAAGTGGCTTACCTGTCTGTTTTCCTGGGACTGCGAGCCCCTGAGGCCAGGGACTGCACTTCCATCAAGCCCAGCACCAGCACCTAGTAGAATCCCAAATGATGACCAATGGAAGGTGCTCCTGAGTTAGCAAATGGACACGATGAGCTCCTCAAGTCATCCACGAAGATTCCTGGATGGTGTTCATGTTGCTTCCAGTCATCCAAGTCAGCAGAAACCTCAGCAAGGGGTTAACAGTATACTTCTAGCACAGGACAGCGCTCCTGGTGCATTATCCAGGCAGTCCTAAAAGCTCCAGAGAGGGTTTCTCCGCCTTCCTCAATTTCACAATTCAATCACCCCTAAGAATGAATGACAGAACATATTTTTTGAGTGCTTACTGTATGAGGTGTACTTTACATTCCTTCATCAGCTCATCGAATACTTAAAAACACACTAGGACATAGCCTTTTCAGATGAGGGAAACTAAAGACGTAGAAAAATTAAGACACTTCCTTTTATTTCTTGTAGAGTAGAAAAACAGAATCATGCTCCTATAACTCTTTCTTACCAGTCACCTTCAAATACAAGTGTCTTAAAAGAAAAGCAACAGAGCACACAGTAGGCATGTCTAGTAAGTAACAATGAGTGGCAGTGGATTCTTTGGCTTACAAATACAAGTCAGAGGCACTGATTACTATGTCCCCAAACCTGTCAGGCTCTGGCTCTGGGCAGATAATTCAATTCCAGTTAATGTAATTTTTTTTTTGAGTTGGAGTCTCACTCTGCTGCCCAGGCTACAGTGCAGTGGCACACTCATAACCACAGCCTTGACCTCAATGCCAGCCTTGACCTGCTGGGTTCAGGGGATTCTTCCACCTCAGCCTTTCAAGAGGCTGGAACTATAGGCATGTGCCACACGCCCGGCTAATTTTTTGATTTATTGTAGAGATGAGGTCTCGCCAAATTGCCCAGGCTGGCATTGAACCCCTGAGCTAAGGCAATCCTCTCACCTCCGCCTCCCAAAGTGCTGGGATTACAGGCATGAGCCACAGCACCTGGCACAATTAATGGAATTTAATAAAAATTTATTGTTTGACCTCTGTGTGGCAAGCACTATTCTGGGCATTTGGGGGGAAAAAAAGAAAGACAAAGAACCCTGCCCTCAAAGAGCCAGTAGAGAAAGACAATGAACAATAAGTATAATATGAATAAATAAGAAAACATAGAGTGCCCTGAAGTCAAAGATTGCACTTCCATCAAGTCAGAAGGTGTGGCAGCTAGCCTCCAAGACAACTCTATAATCATCCTCATTACCTGGTATTCAGCCCTTGGGTAGTGCCCTCCACACTGCTTAGGGCTAACCAATAGCATAGATAGAGTATGATTTCAAGGCCAGGTCAGAAAAGACTACAGCTTTTTCCTGGCCTTTATTGAAATAACTGCTTTGAGGGCAGCTAGTCACCATGTCTTAAGGACACTCAAGCAGCCCAGTAAGAGGTTCCCAAAATGAGCAACTGAGCCCTTGCCCCAAGTATGAGTGTGCCATCTTCAGGCTGCAGCCTCATCTGACATCTTGACTACAACCTCATGAAAGACCCCACATCAGAACCACACAGCTAAGCCATCCCCAAACTTCTGACCCACAGAAATGGTGAGGCAATAAGTGTTGACTGCTATCTAAACCTATCAGATAAGGACTCCCACAGCCCCTATCCCATTTCTAGGAGTGTGGGACAATTCCAAGGTTCTAATTCTCAACAACCTAATTATGCAGTTTTCTAGAAAATGTCTTCTACAGACACAGCAAGCTACAACCTACCTAAAACAAGACGTCAGAGCCCCACATAGTAAGCCTCTGAGAAGCGGAGTTCAATCGTGTAGAGGACGAATCTCTTTTCCATCTGGTTACTCCCTCCCATAGCTGCTCCGGGGTTCTGCTTTTGGTTGCTAAGCCCTACTGTGTACCAGACTGCTGCCGGATTCTAAGGACCCAGAAAGGAGAGATGAGGTCCAGCACACACCACGCACTCAATAGACATTTGTGGAAGGAATGTGAGCTGCCTTGGTATGGATTCCTAAAATGCGCAGAGAACTCAATCTTCAAATATCCCTTGATCGCATAAAAAGAAAGAAAACCAGCCTCCACTGTAGAGACATCTCTTGAGCTCTGCTACCCACTGGCCTGCCAAGCGTCTCTCCAGGGAGAAGACCCTGACATCCAAGGAAAATGGCCGACTGGTCCCCAGCCCTCCATCAGCAGGTCGGAGGCAGGCCTCTGGGCCCTATGCAGGACAGAGGGGCTGCCGCAGCCCTGCCTCCCTTAGGGGTGAGGACAGGGAGGCCTGACCCGCTGGGCATGTCAAGCACAGTGGGTTGGGGGCAATGACTTGTGCCTGTGCAGTTCTACACAAAGGGAGACTTAATGATTAATCAGGGTAGCAGGGTAAATATTTAGAAAGAGAAGCCGCTCCTTGGAGGGCCAGCCTTTGTTTTCTTGTTCC
Organism: Carlito syrichta; assembly: GCF_000164805.1. NCBI lineage: Eukaryota > Metazoa > Chordata > Mammalia > Primates > Tarsiidae > Carlito > Carlito syrichta. The sequence continues at coordinate 413,696 of NW_007253204.1, forward strand.
AACTGAAAGGGCCTGGTCTAATGGGAAGGGGGGGCTCTGTTACAATGGGATGGAGAGCAGCGAGTGAGTGTCGCCAGAACAACGCTGTGGCCTACATGATGGAGGAAGCTGGCAGCATGTGGAGAGCTGGTCAACACCACCAGAGTGAGCGGCCTCTGCCAGGATCCTCTAGTACACCGCCAGGGCTCCTTGGCACATGGTGCTTTAAGCCCTGGCTTCAGCTCTCAGGGCTGAGGATTGTGCCCAGGACGATGTCCACACGTCTCTCTCTCTAAAAGCAAACATCCCCAAGGCTCGAGAGGATAGAGAGAGCTCTCCACCGACCCCTCGGTCCTGCCCCAATCTCCCTTTTCCAGCCACACAATCTGCTCTCCTCTCCTCGGTGAAGCCATCCCTATGGAGTCTTTCCAGGACCCTCTCCCCGCAGCTGCCAGCAACTCTGGTTGGTTACATTCTTTCCATTCCTGACTCTTCACCTGAAGATGTCCAGGACCCGGTTCTTAGAGGAAAAACTTTTTAAGCTGTAAGAGTAAGAGCCATTGGGGTCTCTTCAGGGACATAAAGGGGGGTTTTTTTGTTGTTTTTTTTTTCAGAAATAAGAGGAATAATGGATTAAGTTCCACCTGTCTGCAGTAGTTGGAAAGATGGAGCAGTGCTTGCTGGGGCCTGCCAGGACCTCTGTCCTGGCAGATGCCAATGTTAATGGCCACAGCTAGCCCACTGCTAGCAGGAGCCAGTCTAACTCACAAAAAGGAAACATTCCAAATCTTGAAGCCTAAATCAGCCAAAGCTAGTCATTTTTTGAAATAGGCTTCATTTTATAAAAACCTGACCGTGATTCACCAGCAAGAAATGGGGCACTGGTGAGGCCTTCCCTGCCTTTCTGGTCTCCTAGTAGAGGTCCTAGCCAGAGAGAACCATGACTGAGTGTCAAACAGCTTATGGAAAAGATAAATAAACACGCAGCAGAATACACTACAGCCTTGGGCTATCTCATCTCTCACATGAACCCTGGTTTTGTTTCTGGTGGCTCTCCACAGAAGCTGTGGATTCTGATTTGTTAAATGTTCATAAGAGCCATGCTCTGCGCCCACAAGACAACACCAAAATTGGGAAACTGGCCAGGCACAGTGGCTCATATCTGTAATCCCAGTACTTTGGGAAGCTGAGGTAGGAGGATTGCTTGAGATCGGGAGTTCAAGACCAGCCTGGGCAACAGACCTAGTCTCTAGAAAAAAAAATTAGTTGGGCAGGGTGGTATGTGCCTATAGTCTCAGCTACTCAGGAGTCTGAGGCAGGAGGATTGCTTGAGCCCAGGAGTTTGAGACTGTAGTAAGCTATGATCAAGCCACTACATTACAGCCTGTGCAACAGAGTGAGGCTCTGTCTCAAAAAAAAGTGAGGAAACTAACATTCTAGCATTCATGGACCACCCCTACCCCACCTGCCATTTAATGTTTGTTCAGTACAGAGCTAGAAGTTTGCCCAAGACTGCCCAAACCAGTCCTAGCTCCACTTCTGGGAAACTGCACTTCTTGGCACTCTGGAACAACCTACTGACCCTCCAGTTCACACTGAGAGTCAGTGCCCATTCTGCCTGGGGACGTGGACATGTGGGGACAGTCAGCATCCATTCATCTCTCAAAACAACACCTCAATTTACTTGGGGACCATTGCCATTAGCCAGCTAGATACAATCTAGGTTAAATGATAAATCCAGGCATCCGTGTTCCATTCCTGGTGACACGGGGCCATCCATCCACACAGCCAGGCCAGCAGGTATGTAAGACCAGTCAATGCTCTCTCTGTAGACTTTGAGCCCTTAGCAAGTAGCAAAGCAGAGTGTGCACTGCCTAGATTGCTCCTGAGGCCGTCTCCTGTCACTCCAGACCCCAGACCACCACGACAAGGGATAGGAATTGGCTTTGGCAGATGTGCTTACCAACGTTAGGGGCACAAAGGACATCCACTCATCCCCTTCTGAAGTGGGCTGGAATGTGAAATGGGAAGCCAGATGTTGGATGAAATGAGGACACTGGATGAAAGCATTAGGGGACATGTCTCATTTAGAAGGCAGCTGCTGTGGCAGGGGGAATTGAAGTCATCCATGTGTGCGGACATTCATGTGAAAAACCAGACCACAAAGGCACCAGTGGAGGCCCAGCATGAAAAATACCAAAATCCAAATGCCATCTCTGATGGCCCTAGGTGTCTTTCAAACAATAGTCACATCACTGTAGCTCAGCCTGTCTCCTCAAAGGGCTAATGGTTCTACCAGTCACTGTGTTTCCTGAACACCTACTTCACGCCTTGCATCTCCAGCCCTACTCTCAGGATTCGAGGTTCATCAGCCACATAACATCTCCAGGTGAGTGTGTACGCGTGTACACACTGCAGTGGCAGAGGGGAACTTGGGGGGGTGGTGAAGGTTTGGGTAGGGAATCCAGCCAAGGAAGGTAGATACGCGTTCCAATCTGGGTTTCCTCTGACCTTTACAGCCTTCTGAAGTGGACTCACAGTCCCCGCCCCCAACACCCCTTTGAGGGTCTAGGTTCTCTTCTCAGCCCCAGGCACTCTTGGAGGCAGAGGGCACTTTCCAGTGCCTTCCTTCGGTGGTTCCCCTAGGCTGCCTCCCTGACAGGTTAGGAAATTGACTCATTAGGATTTCATCCATCTTTTCACTGGCCCCCTCCCCCTCTCTTCTCCCCCACTCCCTACCCCAGCCCACTAAGTCAACACTGCCTGCTCTCTGGCCCAGCCAAGTAGTCCCTCACGAAGAGGAGGCCTGCGCACGGGGCCAAGGGACCCAGAGGCCCGTGGCCGCCGACACGCTCATCTGCAGCGCTCCAGGACCTGGGTGGGCGGTGGACAGCCAAGCAGCCCCCGCCGAGACGCAGAAGGGGCGGGAGGCCCAGCTCCCGACCTGTCAATCACTGCCGGGCCCGCAGCTGCGCTCTCCGCCGCTCCAGCGTACCGCTCCTCTGCAGGAGATAAACATCGAGAAATCCAATCCAGCGCAGCTTCAGAGATAAACAGATGTGCGGCCGCCGTCGGTCAGGAGATAACGCCCCTTCTCCACCCCACGCGCCCGCCTGGCCTGCACCTGCCCAAGGCGGCAGGGACGCGCCCCTTGGGAGGCAGGCTGCGTCCCCCCAGGCTGGAGAAATGGTCCCCAGCGCCACGGGTGGGGGTGGGGTTGGAGAAGAAAGAAGTTGGGTGTATAACAAACTCCACGGAGCCTGGGCTTTGGAATCAACTGCCAAGTTTCGAATCCTGGCTCTGCCACTGTTCGGCAAATGACAGCAACTTTGAGCCTGGATGTGAAAGATTGGGGATAACCTAGCACCACCCCCACTGGGCTCTTGGGGTGGGGGAGAGCTCTGTGGCCGCACACAAAACTCCAGCCAGCATAGAGGGAGCGGCGGGGTTCGTGCCTGGAGGTGGGGTCTACTGCTTCTCTCCGTGCCAAGGCCTGTGCTGGGCACAGCCCCGAAAAAGGCAGCCCGGGGCCAACAGCACATAATGACGAGTGAACGTGGTGCCATAATGGGGAAAGCGGAGGCTGGGAGCAGAGAGACCTGCAGGGCTTGGGGGGAGCCCACAAGGGAAGGCTTCTCCTTCCCTGGCACCCCAGACTCAATCACCGCTGGGCGCTTGGGAAACGTCCCTGCCCAGAGCTCCATACAACTCATGCATTTATTCCACAGCCCCTGCCCTCAAGGTAGAATCAGAATCGCCTGCATCTTATACACCTCGGAAATGTCTCCAAAATCTAAGCAATCATTCCCCCCATTCCCTGTCCTTCCTGAGGTAATCATTCCTTCCCTACCCTCAGTCTAAGTCGATTCTCGCTTAAGTAAGACGGGTTGGTAGATCTCTGGGGCGATATTAATGTAGCTTGATTTCTGCCCCCTGAAACTACTAGACCAAAAGTGGGGTGAGGACACCCCGCCCCCTCCAGGGGCTTTAGCAATGTGGGTGGTATGGGAGAAGGTCTCACAGAGTGGAAAGGAGGGCGAAAGTGGAAGGGACCATTCCGGGCTCTCAGCTCTGGTGTCGGCCGGGCTCTGCCGCCAGTGCACCTACAGCACACGATGGGTTCGACGCTGGACAGAAGGGCCGGGCCCTGAACTGGAGGTGGCGACCGCTTGGCCACAGTTGGGGACCAGGGGACTAAGTCTGCGCCTACGGTGGCATCTTTTGCTGGAGTTTCTGCCTCCGCCAGTCTGGGGTCTAGAGGTCCGTCGCGTCGCCGTCACCGTCGTCCGCAGGGGCAGGAAACTCCGAGCCTCCGGGGTGGGAGCCCCACTTGAGTATGAGGCACGTTAAGAAACGCACCGGCAGGCCTCAGGCTTCCATTTTGGCGAGCTCGGATGGAAATGCCTGGCTCTACGCTTGGCGGCTGCCCACGCTCGCCGAGGGCCGTTGAAAGCCAGAATCGGCGTGCCCGAGGGGCCAGCTGGACGCACGCCCGCGCTCGCCCCGGCGCTGGGCTCGCCAAGGGTGCGGCGACGCCGTCGTGCGTAATAGTTAAAAGCTTATTCCCTCCGAGGACTGTGATCCCACCGTGTTCCCGCTGGGTCCAAGCCGCTCTTTCATGCTACTGCGCATTGCGATTTATCTCGGCCTTTGTGGGCCGGAGAGTATCCGCCGCCTTGGCGGGCGCGCGCATTCCCGTGG
>NW_007253204.1:418395-419454 GCF_000164805.1 Carlito syrichta
CCCGTGGCACCAGCTTCGCGGCGCCGCGGTCCTCGCTTGGCCCAAGGCGCGGCGTCCCTCCCGCCGCTGCACCTTCCTGCCTGTGTTCCGCGCGCGGCAGCTGGGGTCAGTGGCACAGACTGCTGAACCAGAGCAGCCCTCAGCCCTCAGCCCCCGCTCCAAAGGCCCTCGCTTCCTCCGCCCCCTTCCAGCCAGGGCGAAAAATGCGTGCGGACCGTCCTTTTACCTCGACGTGGGGGCAATTGGACTGAGTTTAAAGGGCTATTGAGGCCGGGAGAGGCCGTCCCCCTTGCTCTGAATAGCTTTGTGGAGCCTTTGCAGAGACATTTGCATCTGTTTGCGCTTGGGGAAACGGGCCCTAAGGCTCGGCAGCGCGAAAGCCCGAGGATTGTTTTGTGCCCCCCTCCCGCTCCGCTCCGCGCCGGCCGATTCTGCGCGGCGCTTCTCGGGCGCAGCGCGGAGGCATGCACGGTTCAAAGACTGGGCGCCCGCGCTCTCGGTCCACTTTTAAACAATTGCCGTTAACAATGCAATTTTAAGCATAAAATCGTCTAACTAGATTAAATCCACATGACATAAAAAAACAGGGGGTGGGGGGCAGCCCGCGTCGGCAGAGGAGTGCGGACGCCTAACAGGATAGAAAGTGTGAAATGCATGCAGAGGTGGAACGGCCGGCAGGTGCCCGGCCTCGCTCCGGCCCGGCCAGGGCTGAGCCCTCGCCTCCCCGCAGTCCCGACGCCCGCCGAGAGGAAGGGGCTCCCAGGGGAGCAGGCGCGCCAGGCCAGGCGCCCTTCTCGGGCTACGCTGGGAGGGGGGGCGTGTGCCCGCAGTTGCGTCCCGGCTCCTCAAGACCCTCCACCTGCGGGCGCGGCGATCCGGGGCCCGCCGCGGAGTCCTGCCTTCCCCAAGTGCGAGGGGCGCAGGGCAGGGCTGGGGACGCCGGCACGCCCTCTCCGCTCGCGAGACTGAGCAGGCAGGCTCTTGAATGCAATCGAAATCAAAGTCGGGCCTTAGAAAGCCCCATTGCTATGGCAGCGGAGTTCCCTGAAAGCGACAAAG
>NW_007253204.1:419795-436137 GCF_000164805.1 Carlito syrichta
CTCGACCGAGTGCGAGTCCCGTCCCGGCATCCCTAGGCGACGCCGCCCACACAATCTGGCGCCTCCCGAAGGGCCTGAGGAGGCTGGCGGACTGGGACTGGCCGGCTCCCACCCAACCCCACCCACAACCGCAACCCCGCAAAAACCTACGCACGAAGCCCCAGACTTTTTCTCCCAGTGCCTAAGTGTTTGCAACTTAAGAAACAATTACTGGCTCTAAAAACAAGCAACGCCCAGCAAAGTTGAAATGAATAAGCTTTTAAGCTGTACTGCCACACTGTTAATTAGTCAAGTGTAAACATCCACTAGCTCCTCTAGCTCTATAAAAGTTTAATGTGGGCTCTGGAGGCATTTTCGTCTTTAGTATGATGCTGGTGGTGTTCCAGAAGATTTCTTAAAGGTTTAAAAGGTTTCTTGTGGCCTCTGTCTGGGATTCAGGGCCATGGAGTCTAAAGCTGATGGGTGCCCGTTTATTCTGTGACTGGGCCTTTGGGTGTCTGGCTCTGCCTGGCACCGCATCCCACCGCGTCCTCTCAGGCAGACTAAGAGGGTCCTTAGTCACTGTTTTCTCCAGCCCCCTAAAGGGACTAAAGTGTCGCTGGAGACCCTGAGGTGGGAAGCAGAGCAGGGACTTGTGGGTCACTCAGAATTGTCAAAGGCCAGGCCAGGAAGGGTCTGTGGTCTCTGGCTCATGCTACTTTCCAATATCTGCCCTCGGAAGATGGGGCAGTGGGAGAGGTGGGCTTCCCAGAGATTGTGCCGGAGGTCTGAGGCTCTTGAAGTGAGGAGACTCTGCTGGCTGCGGAACTCTGCCTCTAGGGACAGGTTTCAGTAATTCACAAAGCTAATGGGAGATTTTTTTTTCTTTTAACCTGTAGGCTCAGGACTATCTCACTGCCCAGTATTGCCTAAGTCGAGTGTCATCCATCCCCTCCCTCTCATCAAACACACGCAAACACCACCCAACCCCAACTCACTTCCTTACAGCTGCTGACTTAAGGTCTAGAGCCCTCAGATATGCCCATGAGCAAGAATAATAGTAAGAAAAATAATTTCCCCTTTCTAGGCCTCAGTAGCTTCATAATGATAACAAGAGATTCCTGAAAAGCTCAGTGGGTACTGAATAGAGGGGAGAAGTGAGCAGGAAATCCCCAGCCCTGGCCTGGGTGATGCTAGTCGGATGTCCCTGGAGCTCAAGATGGCGGAGGTTAGCCCTGGCATCACTTCATTTCACAGTTGGGACCTAGGCAGAGGGCTCGTCTAAGGTCACCCAGGGTGAGATAGTTCTGCCATCCCCAGCCCTTGAACACAACCACTGGGCAGCTCTGACCTATTTGTCCTCTCTATCCTGGTAGCACCACCTTTACTGGGATCCCCAGCCTGTTCTAGGGGAGCCCTGGGGAAAGGCCCCCAATGATAGAAATGCCCAGGAGGGAAGTATCTCTCTTGGTGAACTTTGCTCGTAGTCTGACCCTCCTCCCTTCAATGAGGTAGCAGTTTCTTCTCTCTTTCCATTTGCCTCTCAGGGGACTGCCATCTGTTCCTGATTGCCACATCCATCCCTGCTGGGACAGAGAACAGTGTGAACCCCACCCCCACCCACTCAGTCTCAAAAGCCCAGATCAGGGAGGCTGCTCAACCCACCCATTGGATCTACTTTCTGTGGTTTGTGCACTGGGCCTTACCTGGTCCTACGACCCTCTCTGTGTCCTGGCTGGATACACAGCCAGGAGCCAGACCATCAGAGCTGCAGCTCCTCCTGCCCTTAAAATCTCCCATTTTCACATCTCTTCAATTCTTTTTCCTAGTGACACAGGCATTCCTTCGGTCTCTCCATCCTTCTTCGCTGAAGACGGTGGGCATAGCCTTCTACCCTTGTGGAGCACCAGGCCAAGGTCAGGGCGAGTCCTGAATCTAAATCTAAGGCTGTGAATCTAAGAGTTGGCTCAAACCCAACTGGTAGAATGGGGACAACAGCAGTCCCCCTCCACGGAGCTGTTGACAGGATCAAATGCCACCAAAAGGGTAAACAGCACTTACAGTAGAGTAACCACCCCACAAATGTCACTATCAGGACTTTCATCCCCCAGGGCTGTAAAATGGTAGCAGAGACTTTTCCAAGGACTTTGAATAGCATACTCATTCAATGTCCTGTTCCCTCTTCTTGTTATTTGTATAGCACTTGTCATTTCCTAAGTACCCCTCATGTTGCAAACGCTGTGCTAAATGCTTTCACGTGCCTACTCATGGATGCTTTGTTATCCAGTGTACAGATGGAGAACCCACAGAGAAGTTAAGTAACCTGTCACATTTCACAGCCCAAAGTGAAGCCTGGGATTAATCCTCATTCCCCCTGACTCCAGAGCTGTATTAAGAAGCCTCAACAGGTCCTCGGCCATTCCTGTGTTAACATCTGGTGACCTTTCCTCAGACCAGCTACCTTTCTCTCACCCACCAAGATGAAATAGGGCGGTCCTGGAGGAGTCTGTGGCCTTGACCCAAGCACCCTGGAGAGGTGGTCTGAGTACTCCTCTGAGTGGGGACTGAGAGTCCTGGAGGGTGAAAGGGCAACCTGTGTAATTTATCTTCCTCAATTTCCTTTCCCACCAGGTCATGCTTATCCAGGCCATGGCCTTAGTGAGACTTTATGCAGCTGTCCACAAATCTCAGTGTGTCCATTCTGCATTAAGCCCCACCTCTGAGCTGCACAGATGGCAGGTACTGGGATGCCACCATTCTGCCGGTGCACCTTGGCTTGGAGCTTCCCCCTGACTGGTCAGAGGCAAACAGGTAGATGGATATCCCACCAATTCCCACTGGAGGGAATGTCACCATGTGCCCAGGACAAATTAGTCCCTCGAACTTTGATTAGACTTGATGTATCAGGTCCTATGAATAAAAGCCATTTGATCACAGCACCTCTCAGGAAGAGGAAAAGAAGGTGGGTAAATGGGAAGGAGCAGAGGCTCAGCTTGGGGCTTACCTCCCTCCATTTTTCCATCACAGACAAGCAGGGGCTGCTCTGATCACCAAATTCCCAGGAAAAAAGATGTTATAACTCCCTCAGGAATGCTGATGGAGGCCAAATATTTTCTTCCCTTTTATCTGTCTTGTCTGACTTAACTTTCTCTCCCTACTTGAAAGCAGAAATATACCCAAGGGCTCTAATCGATCAAGTCAATGAAAGATCTGCCATTGATTGTCAACCAGTCCAGTTCAGGCTCCTTACTGGGAAGACAGGAAAATGGAAGCCACAGGAGATGGTGACTCGCACAAAATCAGAACCAGGAATTAATAAGAAACTAAGGGATGGACCTTTCATACCAGGAGGATGGTATTTCTTTAGTACAGTCATGAACCACAGAAAGGCATTTGAGTCAACAACAGACCTTGTTTGATGATGGTGGTGGTTCCATAGGGTAATAATGGAGCATATCTAGAAATCTGATAGATTGACATTGCAGATTAAGTAGGGAAATGATCGATAGTCAGGAATGGGGCTGGGACATTTGGTTTTCCATATGAAATAAATATATAAATAAAAATGTATATACCATCTAGGTTTGTGTAAGGGTAGCACAGGACTCATTTCTCAAAATATATCCCTTTCATTAAGTGGCATATAAGTGTAAGTAGATTAATATTCCCTGCAGGCCTACCTGTGCTTTACGTTTCAGGGAAACACCTGTGACATACTTGTCTCAGGACTGATGGGTGACCCTCTGGGGTGAAGGCTTAACCCCTCTTAACATTTGACCTCCGGCCATCAGTCCCCTCTTGGCCCTACTTCTTCTCTGGGCTAAGTGAGTACAAATCCAGCATCAGACTGCCCAGAGGCCACCTGGTTTGGTGGCGGAGGACAGAGGCCAAGAGGCCCAGCAGGGACAGAGCCTCTTTAAGCCAATCAGTCCTGCCCCAGTAAAGGGAAGCCCAGAGGGAGCAAGGTGGTCACCCTGGGTAGGACAGTTGCAGGAGGGATGAGCTGGGCTGGGCCCAGGCTCCATAAGAGCCCTCTGTCCACATTCCCCAGATCAAAGCCCATGGCTGAGATGTGCAAAATGCTCCCGGGACTAGGGAGAAATGCAGCTGGCTTTGAAAACCCCACAGCCTATTCCAGAACAGGCTCCTCTAGGAGAGGCTAAGGCCAGGCACGCAAGCTCAAGAGAGACAGGAACTTTCAGCCTACTCAAAAGAATAAACAGCTTTCAAGTGCTCTCTGGAGCACTTATTTTAATGTGAACTCTTGTTATGCTAATGAGAGATCCTTCTCCGCATTATAGCACATCTCCAGGAGACCTCCTTGTCACAACTGTGTGTCCTCATACCTCTGTGTGTGAGTGTGTACAAGAGTCAAATAGGGCTCCAGAAAACAGAGGGCGTGGGCTTCTGGCCTCCCTAGTACACCCCATTCACAACCGTCTGCATTAGAAATGACCAGGAAGTACTTTTCGCCAACATCTCATTCATTTAGAAGCTTCAAGTAAACTGCGTCTTTCAGAAGCACCACAGAGAATCTGGCAGCCAGTCAGGCAAAAAATGTACCCACTGCACAAGAGATGTCATCTACCTGTGTGGGGACCTCAGTAGATCAAAGCATGAGCTCCCAAGTCAGACAATCCTGGTTCCTGTCTAGACTCTTTCTATATATATTCTAGGCAAGATACTTTACCTTGCCCTGAGACGCCATTTCCTCATTTGTCAAAGGGTGAGGATTCTGAAGGCCAGGAGCCATGGAAAGCACTTGGCACAGGGCCTGGGCTATTGCGAAGTGTATTCTCTAGAGGGTTGTAATTCCCTGGACCCTGGCTCAGTACTCAGCACACACAGGACAGGCAAGTTTGGGATGTAGGCTTTGGAAGGGAGGAGGCTGCCTGTCGGTGGTCAACATGGATAAGTGGCCAAGTATGCTCCATAGATTTCCTTTCTTGGAAAAGTTAAACTGGAATTTCTCATCTAAACAAGGGGCTGATAAGGAAAACTTCCTAGATAGCCTCAGCATGCAGGGCAGAGATCTCAATTCCCTCTGAACCAGGCAGGGCTCAATACCTTATCACAGATGGCTTTTGATCAGTGACTTGTCCTGTCCATGTCTGTCTCCTTATCTGTAAAATGGATATAATAATAATACCTTCCTCTGTCATAAGGTTTTTAAACACATTAAGGGAGCTTAGCCCAATGCCAGGTACCACAGTAAAGGCTCATTAAATGTCACCTATCACCATTGTGATTGTCCTTCCATAATGATGTACATCCCCCTGCTGAGAATCCTGGTGGGAAGCATTAACTCAGATGCACAGGTACAGACCTCAAATGAGATAGCCTAGAGATTCAGGGCCCCTCGGGCATCTTCCTGGAAGAGAAATGGAAAAATGGCTTCCTGGAAGAGAAGAACACTGAAAAACATTTTTCTATGGCTTTGTCCCTACCCCACCCCCAACCCCTTGCTCCTAGGGGTGTGGAGGGGTCAGGGTGGAATCTGCTGGGGCTCACCTGTGCCCCATTCCCACCTGCAGGCCATGCGGGGGCAGGATGCTCACACAGTGCCAGGAGAGGGCCTGTTGCCCTGGGGAAGAGAAAGCTCTCAAGAGCAGGCCACTGAGCTCAAAGGGAAATAATGGGATTTTCTGGGATTCACATTGATCCCCAAAGGAGAAAAGCTTCTGTTTGCCTTTTTTAAGCCGCCAAACAAGGAACTAAAGCTTCTTTCAGCCCTGAGTCGGGGCTATCCTTTCTGAAATCCTTATTATCCCTGGGGCACCAGGAGAGCAGGCCCCAGCGCCTGGCCCTCCACGCAGGGAGCTTTCCATCAGGCAGAGGCCTGCCTGGTCTCCTAGCGACCAGCATCCCTCTGGACCGCAAGGCGCTGGCACCTTGACCCACAGTTCTTGACTGTGGCCTGGCTCAGACCTGGGATGTGTTTTGACATCCAGGAGCAAACACATGAAGCAACAGCCCTCCAAGGCACCAGATGTCACACACACTCATCCCCCACCACAGCTGACCAGAGATGACAGTGGCGATGGAGATAGTCACAGTGATAATAACAGCTACCAGTTCTCGAGCAGTGTGGTGGCCAGGCACTGTCTTCCCCTCCACCTGCCTTACCTCGGAAGACCTCAATGTCTGGTAGGACCGCCAGCCGTCACCTTGACGAGCACATCAGAACCCCAGACCCCAGGGGACTGCAGTGACCTTCACCTCTTGCCACCTGAGCTGTCCTTCTCATAGTCACACTCCAGACATGGTCATCATCCATCCATGCTCCACCTCTGAAACTGCACATACACTTACATACCCCCACGAGCACACACACACACAACTCAAGCTCAGTCTCCTGTTTTATCTCAGTCCTGCTCTTCTACCCTCACTCCCTCAGGCACGCTTCCACCCCAGCTATCCTCTCCACCTGTGGCCAACTCCCTCAGACTGGACAAAGTGATTCTACCCTCACCTGTGCTCCAGCCTGTTCCTCTCTACCCCCCCGTCATCCTCCCAGCAGCCTGAAAGGCTCTCCTGCTCCTTCCATATCCTCTCCCCACTCATCCTCTCCCGCAGAACTGATTCCCCGACTTGTCAGGGGCTCCCCACTTGGGGAGAAAGCCAAAATCCCTCTTTGAGGTTTGCCAGTCACATGACTTGTGCCTTGCTCACCCTTCAGGCATCAGCTTTTGACAACCACGCCCCACTCCAGACATGAGTGCATGCACACACACACACACACACACACACACACACACACACACACGTGCACGCACAGCATGCAGGTAGCATGTAGGCAGCCTGCCAGATTTCACCCCTGTGCTCTGCTCACATGGTTCCCTCTGCCTGGAACGGCCTTTCCCTTGATCTGTGAATATCCACACTTGTTCGTCTTTTTAGACACCTCAAGTGGTACCACCTCCTCCAAGAAGCCCCCCTCCCAGTTTCCATCCCCACATCCTTCCTTGTGTTATATGTCTGTGGCAGAGACTGCTGGTTGTCATTTCTGCTAGATCAGTGGTCAAGAGAAAAATGACATTCCCCAGTCTCTGCTGCAGCGAGGTGTGGCTGTGTTCTGGCCAGTGGAATATAAGCAGAAGTGGCGACATATGGCACCCTCCAGGATCCTTTCCTTCCAGAGCAGGAGTGTGCCCTCCGTCTCGTCTTCATCTCTTCCTTCACCCTGCCACCTGGGACAGCATTGCCATCCTGGGGGATGGGGATGAAGATCATAGGCTAGGGATGGGAGGAATCAGAGAGGCCATGTCTGCAGGGACAGAAGACATGAAGAAAAAAGTAAATGCTTGTCCCATTGAAAGCAACTGCCATTTGGAGTTTTGTAGCACTCCAGAGAGTGTCTTTCCACGGTGTGCTGTCTGTGCCCATCAACTTGTGATGCAGCGACTTTTCATGGGTCTGTTTTCCAGGGGGTACTGAGCTGCCTCAGCCAGGAGTTATGCCTACATCAGCACTCTACCCCCCGTGCCAGACACACACCTCATGCCTGGAGGAATAAGTGGGTGCTTGATGATGTAAACAGGCAGATTTGGGAATGAGAGACTTATCTGGGGAAGGTGACACTGAAAACCATAGCCCAGAGGAGCGGTTCCTAGACTCAGCTTATGTGCCAGCCCAGATCCGTACTCTTGCCTTTCTCTCTGGTATGCATTGCTCTGATGGCCGTTTCTTGTCCTGCTGTCACTTAGAGCATGACCAGACAGCACCCAGGGGCTTCCCACAAACGCACACCAACCCACTGGCTCCACCAGGCCTGTGAGGCTGCAGGCTGCCATGGACAGGCCAGGGGTGCTGTTCCATGCTCATGGGCTTGTCTAGCATGCTGTAGCTCAGCTGCAGATGCCACCACTGCTGTCTTGGGACCTGGCTTCTTTGGCGACTGCTGGAGGGCCAGGTGGCACAGCCCAGAAGGACAAGAGAATTGAGGGCCTGTGGGGGTGAACTTTGACCAATGAGAGACAGAAGCCAGCAAATACAGCTTCTCCTCCCTGCTTCTTCTGAATTATTTGGAGACACAGAAGCTTTATGTGGCCTCTCTGAAGTGTGTTGCAAGACCAAGCCGTCAGCTCTTCTGGTGACCACTCAGTGATCGGCTCCTATGCACTCCCTTAACTCTGTTCTCCCTCCTTTCCTCTCTCAGTCACCTTTCCCTTACCCCTGCTTTTCTGGGATTGAACTCCCAGTGAAGTGTTAGCCCTTCAGTTTTTGTGCTTTTTCTTTCTTTCTTTTTCTTTCTTTCTTTCTTTCTTTCTTTCTTTCTTTCTTTCTTTCTTTCTTTCTTTCTTTCTTTTCTTTCTTTTTTTTTTTTTGAGTCTTGCTCTGGAACTCAGACTGGAATGCAGTGGCATGTTCATGACTCTCCATGGCCTCGACCTGCTGGGCTCAGGCGATCCTTTTGCCTCAGCCTCCTTAGTAGCTGGAACTATAGGCTACCCTAGCCCTGACTACCACACCCAGGTAATTTTTAAATTTTTTTGTAGAGTTGAGGCCTGGCTATGTTGCCCAGGCTGGTCTTAAACTCCTGGTCTCAAGCAATCCTCCTGCCTCAGCCTCCCAAAGAGCTGAGATTACAGACTTGAGGTACCATGCCCGACCTTGTGCTCTCTTTTCTAAGTGTACCCATGGGTCCCATGCTTGGAGCCAGTGAGAAGACATCTGCTGTGGCTGGAAAACAGGAGAGTGTCACCATATAAAGCTGGTAAAGCAGTTGGTGCTGAGTGGAAGGAGTGTTGACTGTCAGGCTGGAAGTCTGTGCTTCTTCTTGAAGCCACGTGGGCACCATGAGGAACGTGAGAGCCCTCATTGAGTAGATGCCTGCATTGTCCCTGCCACCAGCTGCCTAGACGCTTCTCCCACCTCTTATGCTGCCATGAAGCCAAAGGAAGAATCCCAGGTAGGACTGTGTTGATTCTCACTTTAAACCAGAAGCCAGAATCATTAAATGGCAGCACAGCTGGTGTAGTTGCTGCTGTTTTCCAGCAGCATAACGACTGCACACCCAAACCCGGGATCTGAGTCTGTTGATCCTTGCTGGGTGTCCAAGTTGCCTCATCCTCTCATGCCTCCATTTTCTCATGTGTATTTTGGAGTTGATAATGATATCTACCTCACAGAGTTGTTGTGAGGACTAAGGGACAGTGCCTGGTACATAGTATGTGTTCAATAAATGTAAGCTATGACTGTCATTATCACCATCAAGCAGCTCAAGAGAAAAACCCACGTGCACCTCTTGAATCACACACTCGTTGGACTCTCTGCTAGCTCTGTTCTCCAGTGGTGAGGGGACCAATCTCATACTAAATGCCGACCCAAAATGCCAGCTGGCAAGTGAGATGTTATTTTAGTTGCCTGTTAATAAACTAAAAGGCACAGCATTTAAACAAACTTTAACAAGGACACAACATCAGACCAAGTATCCTTAAGGCACCATGTGTAAGGTCCTTGCAGGGCTCACCCTAGACGCTCAGACACTCACTTACCTCATGGGACCCTAGAGACCTTGTAGGCTTCCACGATGCACAAATGTTGGCTGAGAGTGTTGGAGATGCTAAAAATGAGCATTCCCTTTGGCCTACCATTTCAATGCTAAGAAAATATCCTGTAGGCACCCCATGTGTGTGCAAGGTTGAATGTACAAGTGACCTAAGCCAGGTAATTAGACCCCACTCCAGGACCTCTGCTAGAATTAATGAGCAATTGGCTAGGCTCGGTGGCTCAGTCTGCAATCTCAGCACTTTGGGAGGCCGAGGTGAGTGGATTGCCTGAGCTCTCAGGTTCAAGATCAGCCCAGGCAATTTGGTGAGACTTCATTCCTACAATAAATTAAAAATTAGGTGGGTGTGGTAGTACATGTCTGTAGCTCCAGCTACTTGGAAGGCTAAGGCAGAAGGATCGCTGGAACCAAGCAGGTCAACACTGGGGTGGCTGTGAGTGTGCCACTGCACTCCAGTCTGGGTAGCAGAATGAGACTCAAACTCAAAAAATAAAAATGAAAATGAAAAAAAGAATTAATGATAAATCAACTCTCTCTTTTTGCTGGGGTTGTCTGGTGGCTACCTTGCCTTCACATGAGAATAGATGGTGGCTACCTGGCCTTCACTTGAGAATGAAGTCAAAAAAGAGGGAGCAAAGCCAAGAAATGGAGTGAGAGACGAGAGAGAGAGAGAGAGAGAGAGAGAGAGAATGCCAACTGCAGCCATCACAAGAGCACCAGGATTCTAGGATTCTGCTCTTCTCAAAGCGGAAGCCAGGCTCATGACTTTTCAGCCACAGGAATCAATGAATTCCCCTTTTCAGGAGGGACACACATGGAGCACTGAGGGAGGAAGCAGACACCTGCCCAGCTGAATCAACTCTGGGATCAATAGGGTGACAGATGTCACAGCCAGATCGCCCTTACATCCAAATTCCCCGTTTCAATGAAACCAGGAGTTCAACACCAGTCTGGGCAACACAGTGAGACCCATCTCTACAAAAAATAAAAAAAAATAACTGGCCATGGTGGTGTATGCCTGCAGTCTCAGCACTTGAGCCCATGAATTTCAGGCTGCAGTGAGCTATGACACACCACTGCACTCCAGCCTGGGCAACAGAACAAGATTCCTTCTCTAAAAAAGTAAAAACAAAAAACAAAAGAGTAAGTAAGGAATAGAATGGCATACCTCATATTCTCCAATAAATGTGTGATCTTTTAAAGGATGGACACCAATATGTGCATATACTTGCACATGCATTTGCTTGTATGACCATGAAATTTTCTGAAAGTCACACACAAGGACTTGTTACTAAACCTAGTTTTGCACATGAGCACTTGAAGTGTGTTCAATAAATGCACTATTTTGAGCACTTAGCATATCATATCTCATATCATTCTCATGACATTCCATTGAGGTTGATACTATTACTAGCCCTATTTTACAGATGAGGGAACTGAGACACAGAGAGTTTGAGCTTAAACCAAAGTTACATAGGTGGTGCGTGGTCCTTAACTGGCTGAGGGTTCTGGTCACATCTAGGTAGTGAGCCTACACCACAGGTCAGGAGGGTTGACTCTCTTTGTCACGTTGGTCCCTTCCATGCTGCTGTCTAATCATAGAAGTCATACATGCATGGAGCAAAAGGTGAATGGATACCACAAGCAACTGGAGTGGCCCTTTGGCAGCCCCTTGTGGGGGCAGCAGTAGAGCAGCCAGATCAAGCTGGCCTGACCGAGGGAATGGATCTGTGGCTCAGACGGGAGCCCAGGGTAGCAGCAGGGGCCTGAGTCTTTTGGAATGTGAATCTGCCTGCTTCAGGCTTGCACTGATGAACCATACCCTCCCCTCCTTGTCCAAGCAGACAGGGCCTGCTACTGTCACCTGGCCTCAAGGAGGACAGCCTCCAGCCCCCAGGTCCAAGGGGTCAGAGTGAGCCCCCAGGACAGAGGGGGCCTGGCTGGGAGCAGAACTGCACAAGTCTCACCATGAGTGACCAGCACACTGCCACACTGGCCTTCCCAGCAGGGGCATAACTCCCAGGACTTGTTCCCAGGTCTTGCCTTGCTGGGGGCTGTGACATGGTGGCCTCAGCCCTGGAGGAGGAAGGCATGGCCATGCAGGCAGCGGCCAACTCTCTGCATGCTTCATTTGGGCCTCAGGCTGCTGCTGCACGCTGTGAACCACGCAGCTGTGGGGTCACCTCAGAGCCCAGAGCCCTCCTGGGTGGCGAGAGGTCAGTCAGTCCTGGGAGGGCATGGGGTGGCAATGGGGCTCGTAAGTCACGGGCAGCTTTTCAGGCAGGATTTGATCCCTCACCACCCTCACATGAGTCCATCCCACTTCCTCAGTGATGCTATCTGCCACCCCCATGTTCAACCCATCCACAGCCCCCACTTGTTGATGGCCCTCACTGTGCGGAAGTCCTAACTCTCTGCTCCCATGACAAATGTCTTGCCGAGAAGGCCAGTGTGGCCAGGTTAAGAACCCAGATTTGGCCCCTGAGACCTTTGAGTTCAAATCTTCAGTCCGTTGCTTTCTGCATGTACTCATCCAGCACGCATTAAGTAGCCTACTCTGTGCCAGGTACTGCACTTAGCTCTGGACAGAGCAGTGAAAAGCAACTGCACAAGCCCTGCACTCACAGAACTTAGAGTCTGGTGGGGAGAGAGATTTTTAATACGCTGTTTGCATGGATGTTTTGGTGACTGTCTTATTAGCACAGGTGCCACAAAGGAGATGTACAATCACTGAGATGGCCCTGGGTAGGGTGGGAGAATTCTGTCCTGATCAAGGGGACAGGCTACTTGGATGAAGAATGCATGAGAGCTAATTTTGGAAGAGGGGGTGCAAAAGATGTTTCGCTCAGAGGGAATGGTATGTGCCAAGGCCCTGGGGTTAAGGAAGAGTGCTACCCACTAGGGACTGAAAAAAAGGCCAATGCGTCTCTAATACTGAAAATCTGAGGAAGTGAGAGGTGAGAGATGAGGCGGAAAGGGTCAGCAGGGACCAGAGACCATGGAGAACCACTGGAGGAGCAGGAAGTGAGGCAGGGGCTCCCAAGATCAATTTATATTTTTCAAAGACTCTGGCTGCAGACGATCTAGATATGCAGCCTGAACAAGTCACGCCCCTCAGAGCCTCAGGTGTATGGTCTGTTTAAGGGTAATGACCCTTTCCCTGCCTTTGAGGTCACTGAGAGGATTGTATGAGCTCCTGTGTGAAGGATTCAGCACAGTGCAGGGCACACGGTAACAGCCCAATCTGCGGAAGTTGCTGTCACCAGGGACTGAAGCGATCCTGGCGTCTTGGGGTGGGCGGTTGGCAAGGCCGAGAAGTGAGATCTTGTTCACAGGCTCTTTGAGTCCTCATTTTTCTGAGTGGGTCCAAAGGCTCCCTGGAGGGCTGATGCTACTACAGTAGCTCCTCAGAAGGAGCTGGAGCCACCCACAAAAATGCCAGCCCGAGAGATGAGAGACTGGGCCAGAGCCCACAGACTGCAAGAAGGGCAGGGAGGAGAAGAAGGGAAGCCCAGGAGGGCAGAATGTGGGCGGGGACTTTGCCTCTCTGTAGAGGGATGGCCCTGTGAACCCGGCCAACCCTCTCCTCGGTAGGGTGGGCCACACAGGCCTCAATTCAGGAGCAGGTAGGACAGGGGCTATTGTCACTTTGCAAACAAAGAAACTGAGGCCAGAAAAATAAAGGAGGTACTTTTTTTATAATCACTTAGCTGGTGAGGGATCAGGGCAGGCTGTGAGCCCAGACTGCTCACTTCTGGAGCCCATGACCCCTCAGCCAGATTCAGACCAGCAAGGAGGAGCAGAGAGGCCAAGAAGGAAAGGGGTGGGCTGGGTTCGGTGGCTCGACCTGTAATCCCAGCACTTTGGGAGGATTGCCTGAGGCTTGTGGATTTGATACCCACCCTGGCAACTTGGCAAGACCTTGTCTCTACAATAAATCAAAAATTAGCCAGGCATGGTAGTGCACACCTGTAGTTCCAGCTACTTGGAAGGCTGAGGCGGAAGGATAGCCGGAGTCCAGCAGGTGGAGGCTGCGGCCAGAAGCGTGCCATTGCATTCCAGTCTGGACGACGGAGTGAGACTCCAACTCAAAAAAAAAAAAAAGAAGGAAAGCCGTGGGACCAAAGGACCAGGCCCTCTCCAGTGCTGCCCATTCCTGTCCTTCCCAAGACCTGGTTGTACAGCTCTGCCCAGGTTCCTGGCAAGTGCCTGGCAGTTGTATTCCATCAGCCTCTTCTCTCCCCTGTCCATCTCATTCTGCAGTAAGTCCTGCTTCTGACAGCCTGACCAAACTAGAAGGCTTCCCAGAGGAAGTGGCCGATGCTGACCTTGAAGGACAGGCACAATTCAACAAGGGTATTTCAGGTGGAGACATATCAGCTCAAAAGGCTGGGCCCAGCACAGCACGGCTGGGGATAGGCAGCAGCCTGACCAGGCTGGGTTGAAGGGTGTGCAGGAGAAGGTGCTCTCGAGGCCAGTTCCTGGGGTCCTGGAGCATCAAGCTAAGGCGCTAATTGTCCATGTGCAGTCAATGGTGTGTGAGCAGAAGAGTCACAGGATAAAGGTGGCTCTTTATCACACGGAGATGCAGGGAAGGCCACAAACCAGGTCAGTGCCTTGGAGACTCGCTGGGCAGGTGTTTGCCTGGCAGCTGAAGTGCAGAATGAGGCAGGTGCAGAAGGCTTTGGCCCCAGCCTGTGCCCCCCTCTCCGCAAAGGCAGCTCCAAGGCCTGACTCTGGTCCAGCTAGCTCCCCTGCTGGTGGCTTGTGCCCCCTCCCCCACAAGGCTAATCAGCTTAGGATGGCAGCAAATGAAGGCTCCAGAACCGCAGGACCCTCACCCTCTGCAGCAGCAAATTAACACTTCAGTTAAAAGCCAGCCAAGCCAGACCTGACATCCACACTCTCACTGGGTGAGGATTTTTATTAAGAATGGTGGGAGGTGGAGCAGAGGAGGTGACCTGGGAATGGGTCACTGGGTCACCTTGGTCAGCAACTCAGACTGTGGGCTTGAGACCACTGAGTACCCCAGAAGAGCAGAGTTTCTCAAGGTGCAACAGAATCCTCTTGAAAGGGTTGAGGAGTGCTCGTCACAAATGCCAGTCCCTGGGCCTCACCCAGCACCACTGATTCCAGAGCCTGTTTCCTTCCTTCCTTCCTTCCTTAATTCCTTCCTTCCTCCCTCCCTCCCTTCCTCCCTTCCTCCCTCTCTCTCTTTCTTTCTTTCTTACTCAGTCTTTCCTTCCTTCCTTCTGCCTTTCTTTCGTTCTCTTTCTCTCTTTCTTCTTTTTCTTTTACTTTTTTTTTTCTTGAGTCAGAGTCTCACTCTGTCATCCAAGCTGGAGTGCAGTGGCAAAATCACTGCTCACTGCAGCTTCAACATCCTGGGCTCAAGTGGTCCTTCCCAAGCATCTGGGACTACAGGCATGCACCACCACACCCACCTAATTTTTTCTGAAGAGATGAGCTCTTGCTACATTGCCCGGGCTGATCTTAAACTCCTGGGCTCAGGCAATCCTTCTGCTGCAGCCTCCCAAAGTGCTGAGATTACAGGCGTGAACCACTGTGACTGGCCAGAGCCTCTGCTCTTTTACACATCCCCAGGTTGGGTTCTGATGCCTGTGGGGGTGAGAACTACTGCAGGGTGGGTTTGAAAACAATTTAGTGGATGAAATGATCAGCAATTTTTAAAACAATGGAATGCAATAGGATGGAATGGAAAATCAGAATAGGAACTATCAGAGGGCATCATATAAAGTGTAAGTATTATTTTGTGACTTTTGCTTTAGTTGTATGTGTGTGGGTGTGTGTTTATACTGGGTTGCGATGATTTTTCTTTTTTATTGTAAATTTCAGCAAAAATAAGTCTGAAAACTTTTGTTCTCAACTCTCCAGCAACAAGGAGGTGCCAACACCCCCACAAAGTGGTAGGCACCCAGTCCAGTGAACCCTCACCATAGCTGTTCCTCCAAGACCATTAATCCTAAAATATGGTGACCTCTGTAAACCTGTCCTCCCCCAGAAGTCATCTTCAGTCAGTTGGGAAAGTGTGGCCACCAGCCGCTCTGAGGACTGATGTGCCCATTTGCGACCCAGGCTGGGGTAGGTGTTAGAAAGGGGACCCCAAAAGAGACTGCAGCTGAGGCTTGTACTGATGACCAGCCTGGAAGCTTTCAACCAGCCTCTGAGCCCGGGTAACACCAAGGGGTCAGCAGTCACGTCCAAATCTTCCAGAGCTCATTGCCTGCTTGGGAGAGAGAGGAATAGGTGCAGGAAAGGGCCTGAGTGTCAACAGGGCAGCAGAGCCAGGACAGAGTGGACAGAGGGGAGGCCTGGGCAGTACAGGAGGGTGGGGCGGGCAGGCTGCCTCCCCCAGTGCCACATTCCCCAGCCCTTTCGAGGCCACGGCATCCCTGCCCTCTCTGCCTTGGAAATCCCTTTGAGCTCAAGAGGGCAGATGGGGGTCAGAGAGTGATGAGCCCTGGCCCCAGCCCCGTTTGAAATCCTGGGCCAGGGGCGAGGCCTTCGAGGTGGGGTCGCCACCTCCAGGGCAGTGGCGTCCTCCAGCTTGGGCTGGCCCGTTGCTAGGGCCCCTCTTCCGAGGCATCAGGTTATAGGGCCGCATGGAGCAGCCCATCTGCCGGCTAACTTCTCACTTTCCCCCCTAAGGCTGCCTGTGACCCGGCTCCCCGGGCTCTGGCCCGTGTGTAAAAGTGGCAGGGGGCCTTTATTCCCACTGAGCCCCTTCTCAGCAACTCGGCAGCCAAACTGCTCTTGGATTACATTTTGATGAGTTTTCAATTTAGGCTCAGCAGACAAGGGAAGGGAGGGGATGGGGGCGAGGGGGTGGGG
>NW_007253204.1:436157-447159 GCF_000164805.1 Carlito syrichta
CGGGTAGGGGAGCCAACAGAATAAATGCAACAGATGGGTCCAATTGTACTGCCTAGGCAAATGAAGGAAGACATCTGTAGCTCCCGAATACTGGTGGTCTGAAACGCAATTAGCCCTCTGTGAAAGGGGCCCCTCACAGCCCCCTCGGCCAATCCCCTCCGAGGCACTGCTCACGTTACAATGGCCTTGACCACAATCCATTGAGCAGAAAGAGGAAAAAAAGAAAAGAAAGAAAGAAAGAAAGATTAATCCAGGAGTTGCCGGGCGGTGGGGCTGCAAGGAGAGTTGCCATGCCGGAGAGGAAAGGTTACTTACGTTTCTGCCTTTGCTCTCTGTTTTCTTCTCAACATTATCTACTGCAGGTTCTTATTCAAGAGAAGGAGAGAGGGGAGTGTCTTGCTTTTTCGCTTGGTGAGGCTATGTGGACCCACATCGCCAATGGTTATTAATCTGCAAATTGCTCAGAAACCTCAATTTTCTCCTGACTTCTTTGGAGAATAATGAATGAAGACACAAGTCTCCGCGGTTGAGATTGGGCCCCACCCCCTGCCCCCTGAGGGATGAGAAAGCTGTTATGTGATAAGCCCCCCTTCTGCAAGTGATAATTATGGTGGTTGCTGCCAGTTCCAGGGAGTTGCCTTGCGCAGTTGGAAACTTGGAAACGTGAGTTCTGAGTTCTGCCTGACTCCTCTGACGACCGGCCTCCACATTTCCTTGTCCCCGACGGTCAGGGACCCCAAAAGGAGAAATGCGAAAGGATTTGAGCCCCCTTTCTTCATGCATATTTATGATTGGTGGATCCTGGCAAAAAGGGGGCGGGGAGCCTGGTACAATTATATGGGCTGCCCCTGGGGGGGTCAGGGTACCTTTAAATTACCCTTCTGGCTTTGTTCCCCTCTAGGCTAGCTCCCTGACCATCTGATCAGGGATGGTGGCTCCACCCAAGGAGGGGAAGAAAAGACCACGTTCTGGCAACCCCTTCTTGGGTTTATCTGTCCAGGCCCTGCAGAGCCTACACTGCTCTGGGGCTCATGTCACGGGGGCCCCTCCAGGATATCCATTCAGCAACCAGTCCCTCCCTCACAGAGAATCTCCACAGAATAAGGAGGGGGCATGCTCCTGTTGTTTGTTTTCTTCTGTTTTATGTGTAACATTTTACACATAACATGAAATGTACCGTTTTAACCATTTTTAAGTGTTCAGCTTAGTGGCATTAAGTACATTCACACTGTTGTGCAACCATCATCACCACCCATCTCCACAACTTCTTCATCTTCACAAACTGAAATCTGCAACCATTAAACACTAACCCCCTATCACTGGCTCCCCCCAGCCCCCAGCACCCACCATCCTACTTTCTGTCTCTATGATTTTGATGACTCTAGGTACCTTATGTCAGTAGAATCAGACAGTATTCATCCTTTAGTATTGGGCTTATTTCACTCTGTGTAATATCTGCAAGGTTCCTCCATGCTGTAGCATGTGTCAGGATTTTCTTCCTTGTTTAAGACTGAATAAAATTCCATTGCATGGATAGAACACATTTTGTTCAGACACTTGGGTTGTTTCCACCTTTGGGGCCATTGTAAATAAGGCTGTTCTGAACATGCGTGTACAAATATCTGTTCCAGTCCCAATTTTCAATCCTTTTGAGAATGTACTCAGAAATGGAATTGCTAGATCATATGGTAATTCTATGTATAATCTTACTGGGGTTTTTATTTTATTTGCTTTTTCCTTTTACTTCAAGTCTGGAAGCCCCAAATGAAGAAAATATCAATTCAATCCCAGGCAGATGATATAAAGACTATATTGATGATTTCTAATAACCTTAGAAAACAAATGCATGGATTTGTTTTGAATTCAGGCCGTAGCTATGCTGGTTTGCTTTGATTTTGATTTGCCCTGGGTTCCCCATAATACTGGCCATTGATACCGGTTTGGGGTTCACATTCCCTTCAGCTCAGGCCTCTATCAAGTTCTGCCCACTCTAGCCTCTTCTTTTTTTTTTAACCCAAGTCAGGCTAAAAGTGATTTAATAATCCATCTCTTTCTATTTTTTGCTGTTGTTGTTTTAAGAATTTTCACATGTGTTTAGGCAAAATAGTGGACCCTCGGACTTAATTTTTCATGCTCTATTAATCAAGTGCTCTAAGATACAGGGACTTCCTAATTAGTCCGCACCTGATGCCATTTGGTTAGTCAAGGGAGCCAGAATTGAAATGAACTGTCTGCGCTTAGACTGCTCTGGCATAGAGTTGGTTCGAAAAGTTGGCAACCACCCACTCCCCTGTTTCCTGGAATGACCCTGACTCCGAATGCTGTGTCCTGTGTCATTTCCATGAATCCTCTGCACAGTTCAGACATTGCAGCATCTTATCACCCAAACGACCTCTCCCGCTCTGGAAATAGGACAAAATATTTTGTCAGGCCACAGGCCCCGGGGTTTGAAAAAGGAAGTTCTTTGTACCCCAAGAGTGCAGGAATTCCCAGAGCCCAAAGGAAATGAGTACACTGCTCCCCTCTCGGGGATCTTCCCCAGGTCAGAGCCAGTTCCTCCAATGAAGGGCGTGGAAATCCTGAAAGGAGTTCTGCCTCAGGGACTCCTGGAAGAGAGCTGATCAAGCCACTCTGTTGCCTCTGCCCTGGGCCTAGGACTGTGCTCTTCATCCAAGGGCCGATGACACCTACTGGTCCTTCACACTGCTCCCTACCAGGCTAGGCTCTCTAGTAGAAATGGCATCCCTGACCCCTACAAGATGTCAGAATCTAGTAGGATTGACTGATGAGGGAACGGGTAGGGCTCCAGGGTTAACAGGTCTCACCTGAGGCCATGAGCACATGCAGCCCTTTCTGCAGGACCCCAGGGCTGCTTCTCCAGTATTCCCTGTAGAAGCTCCAGCCCAGGCTTTGCCCACTGCTAGGACCAGCAAGGAGAAAAGGGGATTCTGACCTGCCAAGTACGGCCCTGCCCTCCCTTTGAATGCTGCACCCCAAAGCCTCATCTTTAGGACCCCCTTTCCTGCCCTACCTAGACCCAAGTCCCCACCTGCAGGTACAGACTGCCCAGGTGCACCTGACTGCGAGCACCAGCATCTAGAATTGCATCCACTGCATCTGGTGAAAGGAGTCCTATGTGCAGGCTTTAGATAAGCAGCCCCTGTTGGAACCTTCACATTTTCAGAGAGCCCAGGAGGACAGTCAGCACCGTCGCCCCTTCATCTGTGACTCAAGTGTCTCAAGTCCCTACAGTGTGTCAAACTCAGGCATTGAGGATAGAGACATGAGCAAGCATCAAGGGACTTGCCCTCAAAGAGCTTACACACTTGGGAGGCAGATAGTCATGTGACTAACGTGACTGTCAGGTAGCGATTCGTGCTATGAAAAAATACAAAGTAGGGAGTAGTGGGGAGTCCTGGTGCTCAGCCACTACCAGTCCTGGCCTTCAGGCTCTGAACAGCAAGAGGCTGAGAGGCTGATACTTCCCCACCCCCTGCTGTTAGATGGAGTCATGAAACTAGTGACAGCCAATGAACTGTAAGTTCAAGAGATCCTTCCTACTTCCAGGCTGCAGCACTTAATTGCTAGTTTGTTTATGTGAATTGCGTCTTTGATTTTTAGAAATTAAACATTTGTAAATTAATTATTTTAAAACAATAATCATCCCATTATACATTAAGATAAAATGTTAATACAAATAATTATGGTTTTCAAAACAAAGGGAGAAGTGTGACATTGCTTTACATTTTTGCAAACCTTTAAAAAATCTGACTTGCTAGAATACGGCAGAACCCAGTACAGCTTCTGCATTCAAACAGTTCTGATATGTTGTTTCAGTGTGTGAAAATTCAATCTCACACAGATATATAGCTGGAAAAACAGGAACCTTATGGACCTCATAAGAGGAATTCCATCAGTGGTCCTTGGAATGCACTTTGAGAACCTCTGGGCTAGCACATACTGGCAGCCAGAATGGGGTTGCCCAACCCAGCAGCAAGGATAGAATGAAAACTGGGATGGGTCATGAGAGGATAGGCATGTAGGTTGAAGCCAGTGACCTTGTTGAGTTGGACCCTGGCTCTTTAAAGATCTTCCAGGCGAGAAGGCCAGAGCATACAAGGAAGCCGAGAGGCCAATGACTAGTCTGTTTCTACAGCTGGTACCAAGTGGAGCCAAATTTGGGGCCATCTGGGCTTCTGACACCAGCCTCATGCTCTGTCCACTTAGGCACTTAGAACAATCTTCACCTTTAAACACTTTTGCTCCATTCACTGGTAAAAGTACTCATCAGTTGCTGAGGTCTTAGTCCAGGGCGGACCTCCTCAGGCACCCAAAGCAACTGCCAAGGATGGATCAGAGAGAATGTCAGCCTCCTTCCAGGTTCCTGGGACATGCCTTGAAGGCTCCAGCACATCAAAGACTCTGTTCTGATGATCTGAGGATCAGCAGTGGTAGAAACTGGAACATCTACTGGGGGGTTTGATACCAGACCAAGAGTATGGCAGAAATTTCCTAGTGCCAAAAGAAGAGCAAAAAAATGAGCCCTCCTTCCTTGTAAATAATATTAGGTGAAAACAGACATTATTAATAAGAACCCATATTTTCTTTACTAAGATCTAACAAAACCCCAGCCATTTCCTCCCAATCTACTTTCAGAGTCAGATACTATTACCTTCATTTAACAATTTAAAAACCCCCACAACAGTGTGTATAGCTTGGGTTTTTTCCCTGATAACTTTTTATTTTAATAATTTCAAGCTTTCAAAAACATTTTAGAAATAATGAAACAAACTCCTGAATACCCAGATTCACCAGTTGTCCACATTTCCCCACCTGAATACCCAGATTCACCAGTTGTCCACCTCCCAACTGACAGACAGATAGACAGTTGCCCACTTTTTTTTTTTTTTTTTGAGTCAGAGTCTCACTCTATTGCCTAGGCTGGAGTGCAGTGGTATGCTCATGGTCACCACAGCCTCAACCTGCTGGGGTCAGGCGATCCTTCTGCTTCAGCCATCCAAGTAGCTGGAACTACAGGCATGTGCTACCATGCCCGGCTAATTTTTTGATTTATTGTAGAGACAAGGTCTCACCAATTTGCCTAGGCTGGTGTCGAACCCTTGGGCTCAGGCAATCCTCTTGCCTCGACCTCCCAAAGTACTGGGATTATAGGCTAAGCCACTGTGCCCAGCTGACACCCGCTTTTTAAAACAGAACCATCTGATAGCTAGTTGCAAACAGCATGATCTTTGAGCCCTAAATGCTTTAGCCATGTTTCCTGAGAAAAGGGCATTCTTTAACTCACCTTAGTACAATGATCAAAATTAGAAAATTTAACACTGACACAATCCTATTTTTTAATTCCCAGTTCAGATTCAAATTTCTCATACTGTCCCAATCATGCCCTGTATAGCTATGAGTATTTCTCCCCAAACCAGAATCTAACTCAGAATCCTTCATTGCTTGTGGTTGTCATGTCTTTTACCTCCCACCCCACCATCTTGGTGATGACATTCTAGAACTATTTTCTACCATGTTTCTTTAGTCTCCTTTAACCTGGATTAGCTCTTGAGCCTTTTTTTGTTTTTCATGACCATGACATTTTGGGGAGTACAATATCTCTCAGATGACTTTTCTGTTGTTTCCTCACAATTGTATTCAGGGTATGTGTTTTGGCAGGAATATCACAGAAGTGATGTCAGGAGGTGCTTGGTACTGAATTATTCCATATTGGAGGTGCTAATTTTAACTATTGTTAAGGTGGAGTCTGCCAGCACTCTCTGTTGCAAAGTTACTACTTTTCCTTTGTAACTAATAAGTGGGAAGATATTTTGAGACTGTAAATATCCTGATCCCCATCAAACGTTAACCCGTTAGTTTTAACATTTCTTGAGGATTTTTGCCTAAATCAATAATAATTAATGTTTGCAAAAACTGAATGCTATTACGTAATCACTTAATGTTTGCAAAATGGTGATTTTCTAATTCTGTCATTTCTTCTACATGCATTAGTTGGCATTTTACTTTAAGGGCTTTCCTTCTACTCATGGATTTGTTTATTTATGCCAGTTTGAGTTCAGAGATTCTCATTTTATTTAATGGGCTGTAATCCTTTATTACCATTATTTACTTTGATCTTCAAATTGTTCTAGGTATGGCTTATGGGAGCCTCTTCAAGTCAGCTTCCGTTTCCTTTGGCACGTCTGAATCTTCCTTTGAGCACTTTCTTACTTTCTGGCAGAATGAGATGCTCTGGACCTTGTACTTTTCCTGCCCCCACCATGAAACCAGACATTCCATGCATAGCCTTAGTTCTTTTTAGTAGGCAATGGTGTTTAGAAACCAAAGTCTGAATAGGTGTGCTCATTGCTACTGTGGTTTTGTTGTTTCTAGGCCACTGTATTATATACTGAGCTAGAAAAAATGTGTGTGTGTGTGTGTGTGTGTGTGTGTGTGTGTGTGTGTGTATGAGTGTCTATGTGTGCCAATCTTCCAGTTCCAATCCAACTCCATAGAATTGCTCCTAACCTTTCTCCATTCATTATTTGTGACTTTATATATTTATCATTCACTCAATCTTACAATATACAGAGTATTTTTGTTTGTTTGTTTGTTTGTTTGTTTGTCTTTTGAGTCAGGATCTCTGCTGCTCAGACTGGAGTGCAGTGGCATGATCACAGCTCACTGTAGCCTTGACCTGCTGGGCTCAAGTAATCCTCCTGCTTCCGTCTCCTGAGTAGCTGGCACTACAGACATGTGCCACCATACCCAGCTTATTTTTTAAGAAATACTTTTTGTAGAGGTGAGACCTCACTATGTTGTCACAGGGGTCCCACCAAACCCTCTTGTTTGTTAGCACAGAATATTGTTATACCCCCACCATCGTGAAAACCTACTTCCTAAGTAGAGTTCAATATTTGTTTGCAGCTCTTTTTGCCCTTACACTGAGGGCATATAGTCTGGGTACCGTGTTCAAAAAGTTACTTGGGTTATTTTTTTCTCCCTTCATTATGTTATTCATTGGAAATACAGATTAGGTTTATTTGCGTCTATTTTTACATTTTGAGGTTCTCCCCCACTTCTACTTGATTTAAAGAAACCCACACCCTCAGCCACTCAACTATTGCTATAATCCTTGTTCAGGTGTGGGCCCAGGTAGTGCGGAACTTTGGAGATATTTCCATGTTTTTTTTTTCTAATTCTACAACCCCACATATTTTCATCCTGATTTATATTTCTTTTCGTTTCTTTTCTTTTTTGTGAGGTCTCACTCTGTTGTCCAGGCTGGAGTGCAGTGGTACAGTGACATGATCATGGCTCATTGCAGCCTCAACCACATGGACTCAGGTGATCCTTCCACATCAGCCTCCCAAGTAGCTGGAACTACAGGTGGGCACCATCACACCTGGCTAATTTTTTTATTTTTGTAGAGACCAGGTCTTGCTGTGTTACCTAGGCTGGTCTCCAAATCCTGAGCTTAAGAAATCCTCTCACCTCAGCCTCCCAAAATGTTGGGATTCCAGGCATGAGCCACCACACCTGGCCCCTGATTTACATTTCTGGGAGACTTTTCTAACCATCCTTTCCAAACTTAGCTGCCACAAACCTTCTTCCCTTCCTCCAAATTCGAGTCACATTTCCCTGCCTCCGAGCCTCCGCCCACACTATTTCTCTGCTCAGACATCTCCAGTCTGTTCTTTCAAGTGCCAGAGTTTTCAAGGCCTGACCCAAGTCCTACCTCCTCCAAGGTGCTTTCATGGACCCTAGGAGAACCAGGCCCCGGCCCAAGATGGTTAGAATCACAGGCTGGGCCTAATGAGGTCCAGGGGTCCTATGAATGAAAAGCCAGGCAGCCCTGGGTCTCTCCAGGAAGCAGGGTGCCACCTGAACTGCTCCTGTGATCGCAGGTGTTCTGCTCTGCCTCTGCTTCTCTGAGGAAGACCTACAGGCAAGAAATTCTTGTGAAACTTGCACACGGAACCAGGTTTTCTTACTATGTGAATGGAACCTGGTGCATGAGGACATCTAGCAGAACCCTGATATTATGGTCTGGAGGAAACCATTCTGGAGGGTGAGAAGCAGTGGACCTTGGGAAGCAGGGAATCTGGAGGTTAAGAACTGGAGCAGAACCTCACCCCCCACCCCTGCCCCACCAACATACCACACACCCACTCACAAGTTCAGATACTGGTGCCATCAGCAGCCTCTCATGGAAGACACACTCCCTCTGCAGGACCCCATGTGGAGAATACAACCCAGGAGAGGGAAACTCAAAGTTGGACGTCAAGTATCATCACCCCACAGTTCATACAGTCCCAACACAAGGATTCCACCAAACCCTCTTATTTCTTAGTCTCCACCTTCATTCCCAGGACTCTGATGAAACTTTCAATGACCTCACTCTCCCTTTGCCTGGGCTGTGAAGCGTGCAGGCCCCTGAGCTGCGGACTACCATCGGGGGCTCATGAGAGGTAAACTCAGTTGGGGTGTTTAATGTCTTGCCACTGAGGGATCCCGTCCTGTCCACTTTCAGTTCCCCCACCCCCGGACCCTCCAGACATGTGCCCTCCTTGGCTCCATGGCCCGCAGGATGGATGGGTCTCTCCCTTTCTGTCAGGTCGCCCTGGCCTGACACTGTTGTGGAAACCAGCAGATGGACAGTTTGGCTTTCCGGGCAGTCTGTTTCCACTTGGGGACGGTGAGTGCAAATCTAGCTCTTATTACCAGACACACCCCCCTCTGCGTGCCCTCCTAATGAGGCAGCTCATCCACGCACACACAAGCTGTTACGCTGCGGACACACTGCGGCTCTCCAATGAGCGTGCTTTTCAAGGGTGTGTTTTTATAAGGAAGAAATGACATAAGCGTCCCTCTTTGTCATTTAAATTTCATGAAAATCAACTATAGATGGTGTGTAATTGAGCACAGAATAGGGCCCAGAATATATTCTGAAATAACGGGAGCCTTTTTATCAGGTCATATATGAAAAAAAAAGTCAAAGAAAAGCGAAATCTCCGTGCAAAATAATGAACTATTTGAAGGAAGAAAAAAAGAAGAAAGAGGATCAGCCATGGCCAGGAAAGTATTCAAGGGAATGGCATTTTGGGAAGTCGCTTGGGAGTGGGTCGTGGAGACAGGTGGGCTGCAGTCATCGTTGGTTGACTCGGGCTTAGAACCAGGCCGTACACAGTGCTTCAAGAAGAAACCAGGGCCAAGAATGACATTGTAGGAGCCTTCCAGGGTGGACTGGGTGACCCAGGGCTGTGTGAGGCCAGACAGGGCTGCAAGTCCTGAGAGGCCACCTCCCACAGACACTGCTCCCCACCCAGCCTTCTGCACTCTGTATCCTGTTGTCCCCAGAGGCCATGAGCCTGGATCCTCGGGGGGATACCAGAACAGGTCTGGGGGTCTGAGTCAGGGGAGCCTGGTGGGCCGCTGCCATGGAAGGCTTCTCTGCACTGGTAGGTTCACAGACAGCCCCCAACAGCCCCCCTCCAAAGCCAGCAAAGGAAGGGCCTGACCTGGTCTCCCCACACCTCCCACTCCGTGTTCCCACAGCACAGTTTCTCTTGATTGGTCACTGGTCTCATGCCCCGGGTTTGCCTTCCCTGCACCTGCATGAGCCTCACAGGGAAGAGAGCGGTTCTTGCAAGGGCTGCCATGAGGATAATGTGGGATATCGCGCTCAGTAAGGGGCAGCCACCTGATAGTCACTGAGTGCAGGACAGCACTCCCTTCTTTCTGGCCACCCAACCCCCTCCTCTCATCCCCTTCTGCCCCTGCTCCTCCCCCCACTGAGGTTGTCTGCAGCTGAAGCTCCTGGGTGAGGCAGGGTGCAGCCCTGGGATGCCCTCTGACTCAGGGAGAAAGCAGCTCTGGAGACGGTGCCCAGGACTGAGCTCCATCATTAAATTCCTCAGAGCTAGCCGGGCTCAGTGGCTCAGCCTGTAATCCTGCGCCTTTGGGAGGCTGAGGTGAGTGGATTGCCTGAGCCCGCAGTTTCAAGACCCGCCTGGGCAACTTGGCAAGACCTCATTTCTACAATAAATCAAAAATTAGCCAGGCGTGGTAGCGCGCGCCTGTAATTCCGGCTACTCAGAAGGCTGAGGCGGAAGGATCGCTGGAGCCCAGTGGGTCCAGGCTGCGGTGGCCGGGAGCAGCCACTGCATTCCAGTCTGGGCAACTGAGTGAAACTCCAACTCAAAAAAAAAAAATTGGTTTATCACAGTATTTTGTTTGTACCCTTTGTTCAGTATGTACAAAAGTCTATAGCTTTTATATCTTTGTTCTATTTTGTGCTTTGGAACGGTTACATTTTAAAACATGCTTCTTTTGAGAACTTAGGAATTTATTAATATGGGCCAGTAAATATTTATTATTCAAACAGATTCATCAATTGGAATATAAATAACTGTAAGTTAAGAAGACAGTTGGTCAACTTTATATGAATGTCTATTACCAGCTGATTGCACCTGTCCAAGACAAAGCAGTTATGCATTATTAGGTAATTTTGTAATTGAGCATCATACAGTGTATTTATATCAATCTAGGTGAAATGTGTATATTTGGGAAAACCAAATGGCTCAGCACCATTAGTAAATATTAATCACTTTACCTGCTTGTCTGCAATGCCAATATCAAATGCCATATATACAGTTTCTATGTACATTTCATTATAATCTATCAGAACTACCAATGTACATGCAGTCTGTTTTTGATTGAAACAGTGCCTGATTGGACATCTATCTATGTATCCATCTATATACCTATGTATATATCTATGTATCTTTGCATGTTTGCACATATGTATGTATGAATATATGTATGTATGTATCTATCTATCTATCTACTTATCAATCTAATCTATTGTTCTATTAATCATTCTATCTATTGTTCTGTCTGTGTCTATCTGTCTTTCTGTCTATCTGGAAATGCATATTGTCACATACATATATATTTGTGTAAACATACACAAATATGCATACATATGTTGTGTTTTTAC
>NW_007253204.1:447179-449653 GCF_000164805.1 Carlito syrichta
GCCGGGAGCGGCCACTGCACTCCAGTCTGGGCGACAGAGTGAGACTCCAACTCAAAAAAATAAATAAATAAAGATAAGTAAATAAATAAATTCCTCAGAGCTGAGAGGTGGGGTCAGGAAGAGCAAATCCCCAGGAAACGACCCCACTGCTGCCATCACAGGGGTGGTGCTGACGGCCCACTGGACCCTGATCTCTCCGTGCAGCGCCCAGAATGCCCTCACTTACTTCCATTCATTGCTTGAGCACCGCCTGTGTGCTTGGTGGTGCCTGGTCCTGAACAGCCTCTCGGGCATAGACCTAGAAGAACAGTAGCTCCAGCCTTCTTTCCAGGCAGCACAAGGCCACCCAGTCCAGGAGGGGAGTGATCCTCCACCCCCAAACCCCTCTTCCCAGGGCCCTCCGGTCCTAGCTGTGGTCACCCTGAGTTGCAACGGCCTCATCCGTCTTCTCTCGTGAACGCTGGACGCTCAGTTCACGGCACAAGCCCTGGTATTCTGCAGGTGCTCCATAAGTGTCTGTCAAGTGAAGGACCGGGGCAGGTTAGAAGCAACTCTTGCTCTGAACGTGCAGTCGAACGTGCAGGTGGACGGTGGAGCACGGATCAGGAGCGGGGTCAGAGCGCCATCTGCTGGCCACTTGGCAGAGTGGCAGCAAAGGCCTCTGCCCTTCTGCGGGGTCCGGGAGCCTCCAGCCTGGCGCCGCCATGGCCTGCGAAGTTTCCAACGCTGCACCGCGGTCCACGCTCCAGCTCCTCTGCACACTGCCTCGCAGTCACCAGCAAACTTAGCCACCTCCTTCGGAAAAGAGGAGAGGGGGAGTAATAGTAGCAAATCCTGAGTTGTGCTGAGAACATTCAGGAAGGGGCTTGTCCTCCACCAGCTTTTCTCCCTGGCAGGAGTTTCCCCGAAATTCTCCTCACTGGGATGCAGTGACTGCAGTTACTCCAAGGCTGTGGCAGGGGGCTGCTCCCTGGGGCACCAGCAGGCTTTGGAGTTAGACAAGACCCAGCAGGAATTTCAACTCTGCTGCTTACTGGCTGTGTGACCGGGGGTAAGTTATTTACAGTCTCTGTGCCTTAGTTTCCCCATCGGTAAAAGAAGCCCCATGATAGTACCCCATGATAGGATAGTACTGTAAGGACAGAACATCAGATCTGTAACCCAGATGTCAGACACCCACTGTTTCCAAGGGCCAGGCATCCTCCTTGGTCGCAGCGTGGATGACTTTTACCCAGCTGCCTGCCCACCTTGTGTTTCTAGGGGTCTACAGGCTGAGCTTGCCTGCTCCTCAAATCCTGCTGCCGCTTTTCTCTCATCCAGCTTCCTGGCTCAAGTTTTCCACTCCCCTGTTCTCAGGCGATCTCTTGCCAAACCATAACAAGGCTTCCCAGGCCAGGACTTCTGGGCGTGGTCAAGGTTGCTCCCCCAACATCCCAAAGCACTAGTAGGACCAGACTTGACAGAAAGAAGGAGCCATGGAAAACCTCAAACCAGCTCTGGGGTGGGACCAGGCTCAGGTCCTAAAGCCAGTCCCCCAGGGGTTAGCCCCTCCTTGACAAGGGAGAACCTCAGCCATGTTGCCCTCTCCCCTCCGTTCCAGGAACCCCCGCTTGCTGAAACCCTGACGGGAAAATCTTATCCTTTTTTATTTCCGCAAGCAAACAGTGCTCGGTTTTGCCCTGAGCGAAGACAACCTTTGCTGTGATTATACAAAACAAAACTCCTGAGTGTTTTTCTTTTGTTGCCTGAAATCTCTGCATCTCAACGCAGCATCTGGGCCTTTACTATGTAAAATCAAGTGCCCTGTTAGTTATTTTATGTCTTTTTCAAAAAACAAAGGAAAAGCCTGCTTGCAACAATGTCTCCTACAGAAACTAAAAACCCAGTGACAGTAGTGAACGTTGCTTTCCTCTTTCCTAATCCAAGACCCTGCGCTGAGCCCTTTGCCAGCTTTATCCCTTTGACTCTTCACAGCAACACCGTAAGGCAGTTACCATCATGTCTCCATTTTACAGGGGAGAAAAAGAAGCATAAGGAGGTTATGGGACTCCCCAGGCTTGCATAGCTAAGATCTGAATCCAGATTTAAACCCAGGCAGTCTGGCTTCTGAAAGTTCCAAGTAGGCAGCGTTGCCTAGAGGTAAAAGCACAGGAACCGGGCGGGTGCGATGGCTCACACCTGTAACTCCAACACTTTGGGAGTCCGAGGCAGAAGGATTGCTTGAGTCCAGGGGTTCAAGACCAGTCTGGGCAACGTAGTGAGACCTCATCTCCGCAAAAAAATAAAAAATTAGCTTGGCATGGTGGTGTGGGCCTACAGTCCCAGCTACTTGGGAGGCTAAGGCAGAGGGATCACCTAAGCCCAGGCAGTCAAGGCTTCAGTGAGTTGCAATTGTGCCTCTGCATTCCAGCCTGGGTGACAGAGTGAAACTTCGACTCAAAAAAAAAAAAAAAAAAAAAAAAAAAAAAAAAAAA
>NW_007253204.1:449842-460927 GCF_000164805.1 Carlito syrichta
CCTGCTGGGCTCCGGCGATCCTTCCGCTCAGCCTTCCAAGTAGCCGGAACTACAGGCGTGTGCTACCACGCCCGGCTAATTTTTGATGTATTGTAGAGACGAGGTCTCGCCAAGTGGCCCAGGCTGGTCTGGAACCCGCAGGCTCAGGCAATCCACTCGCCTCGGCCTCCCAAAGTGCTGGGATAATAGGCTGAGCCACCGAGCCCGGCCTCATGTGAGATTTTTTAAATGCTGGAGCATTTTCCAGTCCTATCTGGAAGTTTCCATTGAAAATGTGGGTACAAGGCAACCCCTTGGGGTCCCCTCCCACTGTGGGAACCTTTCTGTCTTCTCAATAGGTCCTGCTTTAAAATATATATATATAAAAAGAAAGAAATGTGGGCGCTGAGGGCTCTGTGGCACAGCTGGAGCATGGGAGATGCCCAGCATAAGGGACAGCTGGGGCCAGCAAGTCCCATAGCTGGGTGGTGGTGAGCCAGAGACAATCCTCAGGGACAATCCTCAGTGGCTCAGGTCCCTCTGCTATTGACAGCCCTCAACAGCTCCCTATTGTCTTGAGACATAATCCAAACCCTAACCCCACCTGAGTCCCAGCCTTCTCTGTCGCTGCCTCCCTTTCACCAGCTGACAACTCCCTGGCTAGCCAAGGTTGCTGCTTCAGGGCATGCGCACCTCGGGTCTGTCTTGTTCAGCCTCAGATGCAACAAGATCTTCCGGAGTGGGTTTTCCTGCCACACAGTCATCCCCACTCTCATCCCTCTTCTCCATTCCTGAAAGTGTCTAAACCCAAGTTCCCTGAAAAAAGGCTTCCAAAGACTTATGCACTTTTCAATTCTGGAACCTGCGAATGTCACCAAATATGGCCAATGATGCGATCTCACGAAGGGTCCTGAGATGGAGGGATCATCCTGGACCGTCTGGGTGGGCCCCAAATGCTTTTGCAGTGTCCTCTTGAGAGGAAGGCAGAAGGAGGCTCCACACACACAGAGGGGCAGGCCACATGATGGCAGGGGAGAGAGATCTGCTCCTGACCCTAAGCTCCCCAGTCTGTCTAGACGGGTCCTGGGACCAGCATCTGCCACTCTAGGTTGCCTGCCGCCCAGGCACCTGTAGACCTTTGCTCCTTAGTGGTGATTTCTGTCAAGGAAAAATCACATTTTGGTTAACCACACAATGGTTGCAAACTCCAAGGCGACAGGAGCCTAGAACATAAAGTGGATGAGGCAGGCCAGGGGAACAGCGGCAAATTGGGGCTGGATGCCCAGCTCATCCTGTGGGCAGCAAATACCCAGCTCCATGGACTGGTGCCCTGTGGGAACATCAGCCCAGGGAGGCCTCAAGGGAAGCTGCACATCAAGGGGTGTATTTCCAGGCTCCTGGTTTTAAAATGGTGACCACTTAGACAAAATGCTGAAAATACTATACTATGTGACCCAAAAGTAGCCACAAGTTTCTTCGAGGACAGGTGACCCATTGAGGTAGAGCGTGGCAGGTCCAGATGGCTTCCAGCTTAGACTGGGGTGCCTAGAAATTAAGGCAGCTCTCCTTACAGGGCCCCTGGGGGAATTAGAGTCCCCGAGTTAGAGTGCCATCACTAATTTGAATGTCCACACAGTGGCAGGTTTGCAACAAACACTTCAAGCAAATAACAAAGTTATGACGTGAATCACTCCCACAGCGGCAGCAAATACCAGGATTGAATTAAAAGTTATGTTATTGATTTTCTTGAATGCTGGTGTTGGAGAAACAAACAAACCAACCAACCAAAGTTCCTGCCTTAGAAATCCTGCCCTAGTCACTGTCAAGTTAAGGAATGAGAGAGGCCGGGGGAAGGCAGCCCTACTCACATCTCAGTCTGAGCTGAGGCGGGCAGACTTAATGCCTGTAGAAGGGGCAGGTACTGAAGGGTGAGGTGGCAGGAGCACTGGCCCTGCAGGAGGAGGGACCCCGGGGGACCTAGTAACCTGACTGAGTGTGAAACAGCTTTCCCCACTGAGTGTCCTGGTCCCCTCAAAATGCACAAAAGTTGCCCAACAGTGCCCCCTAGCACTCATAATTATATACCTTCTTATGCAAGAGGAGGGCCTAGGAGATTTTTAAAAGTCCCAGGGAGTAAGAGACTAGGGCAAAATCTCCTTCTCCAAGTCATACTTGCCAATAACTTGTGTGGGTGTGTTGGGGTGTGGAGGGAAGAGAAGGCAGGGTAAGGGCCGCATTTATCAAGCGCTGACCCTAGCATTCCAGCCAGGGCTCCCGGTTTTCAAGCTGGTCAGATCATAGCTGATACTGAAGACACACAGAGGCCTGCCAAGGTCGAGCCAAGAGCCCCTGGGCTTTATTTAAAGGTGTGGGACGCATTTTATGGTCTGTGGCAAACCCATCTGCTGTAGGGTTTGCCTGCAAATGGTTGAACCACGGTGGCCTCGGGCCTCACCAGGAAGCTCCACAGCTCTGCAAGCCACGGAACTCTCAAGCCACAGTATATGCCCATCGAGGCCCTGCTCAGCTGGCCAATGGCAGGCAGGTAGGCAGGCAGCCAGAGGCCAACACTCACGACTGGTTCTGAGATACATTCCCCACTCTTACACAGCAGGGAAACTTTGAGTCAATGGCCACCAAAACAAAATAGCCAGGGTCACTTGGCGAGCCACTGAGTGACAGCTTCACCAGGCCCAGTTGTGATTTACAGCTCACGAGGTGACACCGTCCCTGGGAGCCTCTGGAAAACTACTTGGAGAGAGAGTTCTGTAGGCAGGATTTCTCATTTTCTCATCGCTTTTCCATTTTAATGATATAGTTCCCCCCGGGGGCTGAGGGAGAAGTGAAATGCTTTTTATATTATGTCCGTGGCCATGTGGAAAAGACATATTTCCCTCGACATTCAGCTCAGAATGAAGACGCACATTTGTAAAGCATATGTGAAAAATGTCATGCGCAAAGGGCATGAAATATCCGTTGTCATGGCTTGGGTTAGTTTTGTGAAATATCATAGGATGGAGAGAAAAATGTTAGGGGTGAGAACCCCCTGGGGAGAGCAGGAGCTGCTGCTCTTAAGGACACATTCACAAAGCAGGCACCAGGCGGTGTTTAGGACAGGAGGGGCAGGGAGAACAGAGACTCATGTGCAGAAAGAATCTCTGGAAGGAAACACGGGACACCATTACAGCAGTTACCTGTATGGGGGGGGTGGAGGGTGAGAGCAAGACTTGATCTCTACTTCTTTTTATTTTGAAACTTATGAGCTGTAGGAATATATCACCTTTTCAAAACATAACAAAAAACTAAAGCAGATAAGCAAAGTCTTTCACTTTGGGAACTCACATCTCACAACAGAATGGGAACATTCAAATTCAGAGAAATACTGCAATTTTGTTTTGTTTTTTTTTTTTGAATGGGAGACTTGCTCTGTCACCCAGACTAGAGTACAGTGGCATGATCACAGCTTACCACAACCTCGACTTCCTGGGTTCAGGCAACCCTTCCACCTCAGTCTCCCAAGTAGCTAGGACTATAGGTGTGCACCACCACATCCAGCTATTTTTTTTAAAGTTTATGTAGAGATGAGGTCTCATTATGTTGCCTAGGCTTGTCTCAAACTCCTGGGCTCAAGCAACCCCTCGTTTTGGTCTCCCAAGTAGTTGTGACTACAGATACACAACACCATGCCCAACCAATTTTTTAAATTTTTTGCAGAGACGAGGTCTCGCTATGTTGCCCAAGCTGGTCTCAAACTCCTGGGCTCAAGCAATTCTCCTACCTTGACCTCCCAAAATGCTGAGATTACAGGCATGAGCCACTGGCTGGTCAATACTACATATTTTGATTGGGAAAAAGAAATCTCAAAAGTAAATTTCCTCCCTCCAGTCAGCCCTGTCCTGGTACTTAAAGACTAGCCATCAGTCACCTTCCAGTTCCTTCCAGTGACCTGCTTCTACAGTTCCAAATCCTGTTTCTCAGGGAAGTCTTCCCAACAGCCACCCCGAAGTCCCCACGCTGTGACCTTGGCCCTTTTTGGGCTCTCTGGGGACGTGGAGGCTGACCATGATCCTTCCCAATGTAGCAGCTCTGCACAGCCGGCTTAGTGGTCACCCTTCCTCTGGGTAAACTAGTGTACAGCGGGGAACACGGCTCTCGACGTGATGAGGCGCAGGCCTAGGACATCTTTCCAAACTTTGAGGAATTTGCTATCAGGCTGGGAAAAGAAGCCGCAATTGTCTTCCAATACATGTCTCCCTTTCTCCTATAATAACAGAACCCTCGTTCTGTCACTGAGCATGTAGCTATCCAGAGCGCTGGCAGCTGAGTCTAGCCACTGGCTGACACCAGGCCAAGAGTACTTAGCGGAGTGACGTGGACCATCTCCAGCACAAGCCTTTCAAGGGAGAGGGTGTGCTCCACACCAGCCCCTGGCCTTGATCCACTGCTTGGAATGTGAACATGGTGGAGCTGAGCGATCTGAGGCTATGCAGACAAGGGCTATGCTCTAGATTCAGCCAAATGACAAGGCGGAAGGAGCCTGCGTTGCTGACACTTGGGGCCAACCATGAGAGTCCTGGACTGCTTACATCTGTCCTGTGAGGTGACTCTTGTTCAAGCCACTGTTTTAGATTCAAGTCTTCACTGCAATAGAGAAAAGGAGCTGTGAGGCAGAGAAAGAGCGGGCGAGAAAGAAAGACAGAGGGGGAGAGAGAGAGAGAGAGAATAACTTAGTAAAACAAAATACAACAAATTGATGTAAGGAATTTGGAAAAGACAAGACAGGAGACCGTCTCTTTGCTTCCCTTGGTGCAGGTATGGTTAGCACAGATCACCCTCATGAACGCTCACCAAGTTCTCACTTGGGCAGGCTCCAGGCTCTGTGTTTCTAAAGCACAATCTCATTTCATCCTCTTGCCCCTGCCATTTTGCAAATGAGAAACTGAGGCTCCATGAGGTTACATGACTAACCCAATTCCCTTGGCTCCTTGGTGGTGGAGCTGCGATTGGAACTCAGTCTCCCTGACCCCGGAGTCCACCGTCTTGGCCACTGAGCCACACTGCCTCCCAGAGATTCAGGTTTCTGGATGTGGCATGTCCAGAGCTTATAGCTAGACACACAACCTTCTTCTCTGATGGTCTTCCATGTCCTGGCAGCAGCAACTGCATATTCTTTATGAGGGGCTGTGGCTACACCCTAACAAATGGGACAATCGGCAGGATAACAGAAGCAGGAAAACAAACTAAGTGGTGAAGGTCAACATGCCACACCCACTGGCCTCCAGGGCTCTGATAGAGTCAGGGACAGACCTGAGGGGAAAAGCACAAGGCCCAGGGCTAACCAGGATGTCAGAAACCCTAAGTGCCCAACAACTTAGGAAGAAGCAGCCAGGTCCTCCTCCCTGTAGATTTCCAGGGCTTTCTGGCTCTCTCAAACTTCTGAGTGAGGGGCAGGACCCCCGCATGGGACGCGATGCCCTCTCCTTAGCCATTCCTTCTGGATCTTCAAGACTCCGCTTTGGTATCAGCTTCTCAAGGAAGCCCTCCTCACCCACCACACCGGCCTTTGCAGCTCATGGGGACTTCCTCCACCTGTACTTCCCTCTCATGGCATTTGTCCTACCGGTGGCATTTGTTTGAGAGCCTGTCTTCTGCCCCAGTCTAGATCTCTCTGAGGGCAGGAGCTGTCTCAGTGTCTTCAGCCACTATAGAGCCGCCCAGAGCTGAATGCAGAAGAAGTCAGGTACCCTCTGGACCCAACCTCCTCTTTGGGAGTAGATCCAGGAGCCCCACAGGAAACACAAATGAACACACAGGAATTTGGCTTTAGAGGCACACAGGGCAGAACCTTGAAGCTGGCAAGTGTCAGACTTTGCCTCCCTGTTTTTTCTCTGTTCATGGCCACTGTTAGTCCTATGGGTTCAGAGCACACACACCCACGGGGGTGGTCCAGAAACCCCAAGCCTCAGAATACCACCACCAAGCCACTACTCTGCCAAGTTCTCAACATCCCATGTCTTTCCCCCAGACTGAAGTGCAGGTTGTGTGGTGTCTGTCATCCACTCCAAAGTAAGGGTTCTGTCTTTCACTGAACTTGAAGTTCCAATTTGTATTACACTTGTACAGGGACATTGAAAGCAGACAATTCAATTTCACAAAACAAATCCGCTGACATTGATGGCGGAACTTTCCTTTGTTTTGGCAAAATCCAGTCAGATTGACCAATGCCCGTGGACCATTAGCCACAGTGGTGGCAGCTTCCTGCCATGCACTGGTGGCTCACAGCCGTAAAGCTGGGCTGGGCTATTTTTCTTGGCACCCGAAGCCCCCATGATCTTAGGATTCTTCCCAGGAAGCATCCAGCTCACAATGACTATTCCAGATGTGGGAGGTGGCTTGAGGTGCTGGGGGCAGTAGGAGGAGGTGGACACCCAGCGTGGGCAGCACAGGTCCCTCAAGCGGCCACACGTTGGAGATTAGCATTCCTGTGGGTGCTGTCCAGCATTATAAAGAATCAGTCTTCTGGAAAGAATTTTAAATGGTGACAAAATTCAAAAGTTCATAGATGCCTTGGGCTCTGTGGGTTTTGTGCATCTACCATTTGGGGGGCTCAGAACTCTGCTCACCGCTCTAATTCTGGGGCCCAAACCTATCAGAAACAGTGTGTGTGAAGACTATCTGGTCACAGCTTTATGTAAAAGCCCATGATGGAAAAAACATAACAATCACACTACTCTTGCCCCTGAGATCTGTGACACCAGCAAATCCGGGAAAGTGCAGTGAGTGGGGGGCATAGGATCCAGCTCACAGGAAGGAAATGGCGAATCCGAGCCTGGCAGAGAAATCAGGGAATAGATGATTTATTGATTCCCTCATTAACAGCTCCCTGAGACATATATTGTTACAAAACATTCCACACTGCTGAGCGCAGGTATTATTTTAAACAAAGAGTCTATCTGTTAAACAATACATGGATAGGAGTATAAAGTTAAACCTACGAAAGTTTGAATTTTTAAGAATTTTGTATGGTAACCAAGGTATGTAAAATATGCTAGTCAACCAAATATGGCAAATGGTGATTCTCAGTCATAAATCTTAAGATAACTATTTGTAGGAAGACTAGATATCTTCATGTGAAAGAATGAAGTTGGACCCTTACTGTCTTAGTCTGTTTGGGCTGCCACAGCAAAACACCATAAACTGGGTGGCTTAGAGACAACAGAAATGTATTTTTCATAGTTCTGCAGACTGGGAAGTCCAAGATCAAGGTGCTGGTAGATTCAGTTTCTGGTAAGGTTTACTTTCTGGTTTGTGGATGGTGACTTCTCGCCATGTCCTCACATAGTACAAGGACTAGCTGGTTCTCTGCAGTCTCTTTTATAAAGGCACTAATCTAACAGTCTCCCAAAGCTTTCACCTCCCAACACCATCATGTCAGAGGTTAGCATTTCAACACATGAATTTGGGGGGAACACAAACGTTCAGATCAGAGGACCTACTTTACACCACCTCACACAAAAATTAACTCTAAATGGATTAAAACCTGAAATATAAGACCCCAAACTATAAAACTCTGAGAAGAAAACAGAGGAAAAACTTGATGACATTAGATTTAACAACAATTTCTTGGCTAAAAAATGATACCCCAAAGCACAAGCAACAAAAGTTAAAAAATAGACGAATAAGATTTTATCAAAATTAAAAACTTCTATTCATCAAGGACACAATCAGCAGAGTGAAAAGGCAACCAAAGTAATAGAAGAAAGTGTTTGTAAATCACATATCTGATAAGTGGTTAATATTCCAAATGTATAAAGAACTCCTACAACAACAAAATAACTCAACTAAAAATAGGTAAGGGACTTGAACAGACACTTCTCCTAAGAAGACATACAATTGTCAATAAGACTATCAAAAGATGTTCAACATCACTAGTCATTAGGTAAACTCAAATTAAAACCATAATGAAGTATCACCTCATACCCATTCAGATATGGTAAGCATACACACACACACACACACACACACACACACACACACACACACACACACCACACACCAGAAAATAATAAATGTTGACCAGGAGGTAGAGAAACTGGAACCCTTATGCATTGTTGATGGTGCTGTAAAATGGTGCAACCACTATGGAAAACAGTATGGCAGCTCCTCAGAAGAGTAGTAATAAAGTTACCATAAGACCAGCAATTCCACTTCTGGATATATACCTGAAAGGACTGAAAGCAGGGACTCACACAGATATTTGCACACCCATGCTCATAACATTATTCACAATAACCCAAGTGTCCATCAATGAATGAAAGAGTAAACAAAATGTCCTGTCTATAGATAGTGGAATATTATTCAGACTTAAGAAGAAAGGAAATTCTGATACATGCTACAGTAGGGATGAACTTTAAGGATGTTATGCTAATTGAAATAAACCAGTCACAGAAGAACAAATACTGTATGATTCCACTGCATGAGTTACCTAATCAAAATCATAGAGACAGAAAGCCGAATGGTGGTTGCCAGGGACAGAGGGAGAG
The DNA here is from genome assembly GCF_000164805.1 of Carlito syrichta. NCBI lineage: Eukaryota > Metazoa > Chordata > Mammalia > Primates > Tarsiidae > Carlito > Carlito syrichta. Next base: position 458,365 of record NW_007253204.1, read on the forward strand.
GGAAATGGGAAGCTGTCTCATGGGCATGAGAAGGTTCTGGAGATTGTGCAATAAAGTAAATGTGCTTGATACCACTGAACTGTACACTTAAAAAAAGAGTTAAAAGGATAAACTTTATGTTATGTATATGTTACCATCAATAAAACCAAAGGATAACTATTTGAAGGCATTGTTTTTTCTCTCAACAACTGCAAATTGTCCTTATTTTACAAAGCAGAAAACTGAGGTGCAGAGAGCTGCATAACTTGCTTGAAGTTACACAGCTGTTGCTTGAAGGAACCAAGCCCCAGACCTGAGTGGACCAGGCACCAGAACCCCCACCACAGAGAGAGCCCCGGAGGAGGGACATTTCAGGGATCTCTGGGGAGGCTGCTGTTCTGACCCTGAGCTCGCCCTGAGCACATGATGAGGGACCTTTGCTCACTGATGTAGCACGCCCCCCAAATCGCAGCTCAGAACACCCAGTAGCCAACCAGAAGCTGACCTAGACAAGGAGGTCCTGCAGAGTGAAACCAGCACTCCCCCGGCTCTCACTCACCCTTCGTGGGGCTTCTGGTGCCCATCTGCGTCCAGAAAGCCAACAGTCAACTGTCTAGGCATACTGCTGCCCACACACTCAAGGAGTTCTTCCTGGCTTTCTGAAGGTGCTTCTGGGCGGGACTCCTCCCTGACAGTGAATTCTCTGGTTGTTTCGGTTCTCTTCATTGCAGGTAACTGCTGTGACCCAAGCTACTGAGGACATAAAGACTGCAAACCCACCTCTTCTGCCTACCTACTCTCCCACTCCAGGGCTGTGAATATGGATGTAGCACCCCCCTCCCTAGGCATGATTGCAACTGGGGGCTGTAGGGAGAGGATGTCCCATCTGCCAGGAAGGACCAAAGAAGAGCCAAAGAGCCAGGGCCTCCCTGAGGTCACATATCCAGGGGTGGCAAAGCCTTTTGCCAGTCTTCTGCCCAGTGTCCTATTCTCCTGGTGGAAATAAATACCTGACGACCACTGCGATCCTGCCCAGAGCAGACCTCTGAGGAGGAGGCCCTTTCTCATGATTTAGGGACACTCGGCAGGCCAGATGGTCTTTAGGCTGAGGAGATCGATGATAAGAAAGTCTTAGAACATGGCCAGCCAGCTTTGGTTCAGCAGGCTCAGCCCCATGTGCATTTGAGGCCCTTGAAGCACTTCAGAATGGCCATTCAGGCATCTACCATTCATTCATTCATCAGGGAGATGCATCAGTCTACACTGTGCAGGGCATGGTGCAGCCAAGAGGCCTGGGCTGAGTCGAGCTGCCCAGCCGGCACATGGCTCCTCTTCCTCCCAAGACAGTCAGCATGCCTGAAATGTCGCCCTTCCAGCCACTTTTTTGGTTACTCCTGCCTCCTCTCAGTTTCATGAGGAATCACAAAAAGTCCCCAAGAACTGTCAGGAGATGATTTTCTCAGTGACCTGAGCACCGCCCCCCCCCCAATACCAGGAAGAGCCAGGGTACAAGGGATGGGGGAAGGATACAGAAAAGGCAGTTGGAGATGCAAATACCATGGTGGGGGGCTTTACTGAGTTTCAGATACCTTTCTTCTTGAACATGCTGCCAAACTTCCAGAGACTCTGGGGGCCTGCTCTCAACCTCACTGCCTCCCTTTCCCCATTCCCACCTCTTTCCTTTGACTCACTACTGAGGAAGCAAGAACCGCGTGGTCGCCAGACCCCTAAGACTAGCCCCGAAACATGGCCCAGTGGGAGTCTATGGCACAACTATCAAAAGCCGTCTGGACCATGGAGGTGTACCATTGTGGACCTGGAGGCCTAGGGGTCAGCTCACCTAGGTCCTTGCCCAGCTGTGCTGTATAGATTTACTGTGTAGCCTCAGCTGGTCTCTTCTTTTCTCTGAGCTTCCGGGTCAGTTACTTGTGCACCTAGCCCTGAGGGTGGGCAGAAAAGGCTCAAGAATAACCAGCTAGGTCCCCAGAGCAGCAGCCTGAGAGAGGAACAAATTCAGAGACCTTTGGAGGAAGCACAACCTCCAAGGTACCGCACTGAGGAGCCCAAGTACATCAACCCACAAGAAGGCAGGAGGTGAGCTTCTGGAATGAGTCAGTATCTGCTCAGGAAAAGCCAGTGCCAGAGCTCTTCTCCTTTCCCCCTTCAGTTCTATTCAACCCAGCAGACCTGGTCTGGGGCTGTCCTCATCCTCCCTGCTTGGAGGTTCTCCCTATTCCACCATGCCTTTCCAGGGTTTCGCCGCCTTTATTGTCATTGTTAATTTATTATTTCACTTCCACTGTTAGCTTGTCACTAAGTTATTATCATTTTTTACTGATTATCTTAGATATTATATCATGCTGCTTTAACTGATTAGAGTCTACCTTAAATTAGTAGTTTTATTGCATCCTGGACAATGCAAGGACCCATAATTACATTTATCCCTCCCACCTTTAATGCTATTGTTATCATGTACTTTATTTATTTATTTATTTATTTTTGTTTTTTTGGGGGGGGGTTGGAGTCTCACTCTGTCGCCCAGACTGGAGTGCAGTGGCACGCTCACAGTCACCCCAGCGTTGAC